>NW_009694096.1:0-17788 GCF_000703405.1 Apaloderma vittatum
TCCAGCCTCGATAATTCTGTGATTCTGTGAAGTTTTCAAAAACACTTTAATTTCATGAAAAAAAACCAAATTTTCAATTGTTTCTGAAAACAAGAAGTACTTAATATTTTTGAGAAAACTATATTTTAATAGAAAAAGCTTTAGGTTGTAGTGCTTGTTAAAATATGTCAAAATAAAAATCTAGCAAAAAGAAGATAATAACCAAACCTTTTCTGTGTAATATTGTCCATTCCCTTATGGCTTTTGCATTAAAATATCTGTCTGTTTTCATTATTCGGTCTAACTGTGCAACAGCTTCCTGGGAAATGTTTTTCACTTAGTAGATTGCTATGGAAAGCAATCGTTTGCTATTACCAGCATTTCTGTCCTCAGTGCTGTTTTATATTCTTGTCAACAAACAGAATTTATAACTGAAATAATATGAGTATCTTGCCATGAAAAAAACATGTGCTAATTCAAGAACTCATATTTTAATCTCAATTGTAACTGAAAAAGTGGCAGACTCCTGGTATTATATTTGACTTCTGCTGTTTTAACTTTTGAACGTTCTGTCTTACCTAACTATAGCAATCTGAGGCTTAGCAAAAAGATAACATGGTTTTAATTGATTCTGAGTGTTTGAACTTCTTTTCTAAAAATAGGTGTGCTTGTAAAAAGGGGAAAATACATTTTTCATATTAATGAAAGTAGAGATTTAAAAATTCTGAGGGCTGTAAACATTGCTTTGAAAGCTGATGGTAAGGAAGATGATATAGTCAGAAACCTCTTCCCCGGATTTTTATTGATAATGAGATAGATGAGATTGAAACAGTACAAATTTTGAAGACTTTTGATGATTTTGATGTCAGAAGTTATGTTAATTTCACATTAGCTCACATTTAGCTTTTGTACACTTGAGTATTATCACTGAATGTTGTTTCTAGAGTTGACTGGCAGTAGACAGACTTTTAACTCTCTTCTTTTGCCTGGTATAGTCGAGAAGCGTCCCTGCCCATGACGGGGAGGTTGGATTAAAATGATTTCTTGGTCCCTTCCAGCCTAGGCCATTCTACGATTCTATGATTCTATGATTCTGCCGCAGTCCTTCTCCTGTATGCTTTATTATGTAAGCGTTTTGGCAAGTTAGCTAATTGAGGAGTATTCTGCCAGTCAAGTATTGGACTGGGTGTGAACATTCAGAGTTCAGTTACAGAGTTCCCAAATCACCCACCTCTAAAGACAGGAGTTAATCCCAGAGAAGAGGGACTCACTTTGATTTTGCTGCAGTCTCTACTGGGTTAAGCAGCCATGTTTAGCAGAAACTGCATTTCCCCAAAGAGAGGAGAATGCAACCCTCTGTGCAGTTGCTCTCTTTTGACCACTTTAAAATCCTACAGAAAGATAAAAAAAACTGTGGCAGTTGTCTCTACGTAGTGCAGAAAATTTGGGTGGGTTTTAATATGTTCAAATTCAGGGAGGCACTTTATCTGTATTGAAGCCTGCAGCCATGGACAAAATAAGATAGAAACTTTGCAGACTATTGAAAGAAAAGAAGAGAAAATGCATGGTGAAATGTTTGCTCAACAGCTTATGATGAAATGAAATGTAAAACCTGTTCATATGTACAAATAGCCTTGAAATAGGATGGCTTCTGATGGACATCTCTTCTTGCTTGGGGCATTCAGCATAAAAGGTTGAACTGTTTTATGCATTTAATTTTTCAGATGGCAAGTTTCCAGAAATTAAACCAAAGCAAAAGTATAATACAAGCAAGTATGGAAAAGATTACATGATGTTATTAAATTACTTATTGTTTGTTTCCCAGAATCTTTTAATCTCTCTACAACTTGCATTGCCTGATCACATAACACTGTGATGCTAAAGCTGAAAATGTCTTCAGTAAATTTTAAAAGACTTAATTGTCTTACAAAGCAAAAATGTAGGAGTGTACTAGGTTCAGGCAGTGGGGGGTCTCCAGGGGGTGACCTTTGTGAGAAGAGACTGGGGGCTGCTCCATGACACTCACAGCCAGCTCCAGCCAGCTCCGAAATGGAAGGAAACACCTTTTACTTCTCATGGCATTATAACTAGAATGATGGAAGTTTCCTAATAGATCTATGAATTAAAAGTAAGTCACAACAAGGAGGCATCCGCAAAAGGTGTTCAGGTTGGGGTACAGGTTTTGAGTGGTCCTCAAGCAAGATTTGCAATCTTTAATTCTGAAATAGAAAGAAAAAGTTTGTCCTTGATTCTAATAACCAAATTTTCTTCCTTTGTGTTTTTTTATTATTCAAATTTAATCAATTGAAAAGTGATATTGCAAAAGCATGAATCTCATCATTCACTTCAAATCACTCTTTCTTTTTACCTCACTGGCTGATCTTCTTCAAAATTAATGCTGCAGATTGACATCTATGTAAAGGAAATTCTGTCTACATAGAATAGAATCAAGAACTCACTTGATCACCAGAAGTTATTACAGAAGGAAAATCAAAGAATTGAATATACAACTCAAAGCATTGGTATTTGCCTTATTTCCAGTTACCTAAGGCCAGCCAAGACATTTCTAGCCAAATTTTGTAATCAGATGAAGAACTCCCAATTCTGGTTCCAAGAATGGTTATCTGCACTAGTTAGTGCTGTATAGTTAATAGTCTAACTGTGTTTTTTCATTTATGCAAGTAGCTTTGGCTGATTTTAGTGGCATTCCTCATAGAACTAAAAATCTCTTGACTTGGATATTACGAGTCACAATGATGTCAGCTCACTTAAAATACAGGCTAAGAATCTGAAACTTGTTCCAAAGTGCATTTTAGAAAGGAATATTTTCTAAGATGCATTTTAAACTATGTCATCTTTGTTACTTCTTGGAGATAAAAATGCATAAAAAATGTGACAGTACCAGTCCTTGTCTCTTTCTATTACACAGTTAATATTAAGTATTTTTACTTAAAATATAATAGTATTCAGTACATCAGGAATAATTATCTGCAGGTATGAAAAGAAATCTGTTTTAAAGTCAATGATGAAAAAATATTTTGAAACTGTGTGAAATATGGTGAACACTGCACACTGCAGAACAAGGTGACTTCAACCACAGTGTTTAATCACTTAATCTTTCCAAGAGAGCAGTAAATAGACTACTGTGTTGCTATACGGTTCTTTTTTTTTTTTTCTTTGATGAGTATGTATCTATGTCAAGAGTTGTGTTCAATATGGCATGGAATTATATCTTCTGTATTGGGCTGCAGTTTTTGTGATGTTCATTAGTTTATGGGGGAGTTATTTCTGCAGTCTTTAGCTCCAGAAAAAGATATCTATGAAAAAGAATTCCAGTCCTATGTCTGCATATGTCTTGCCTTGTTTTGTTTCTCATCTGAAGTAATTGCTTTTTACTCCTACAGGCAGATTCCTCTCCTGTAGAAACCGAAGGCAGAGTGGAAGGTGGGGCTCTCCCCCCATGCCCTGATCTTACCCTGGTGCGTAGGCAGCATCTTTTCGGAACACAGAAGCTCCCACACACTTTGTGCTCAGCACTCTGGATATAGCCTTGGGTATCTAAGCACTGCAGATAAGTGCCGAGACCTTGAATTTGATTTGATATTCTATGGGAAGCAATTGTAAAGAGCAAAGGATGAGCTTAATGTGCTCCTGGTAGCGGTGCTGCCAAGGAGACGTGTGGTTGCATTCTCTATTAGACGGAGTTTCCCAAGTGTTCTGCTGCTTGGGAGCAAAAAAATTCAAGGCCTCAAAAAAATAATGTCCTTTTAGGAAATGTGTACACAGGCACACAGTAGATACACAGACAGATGACTTTGTCACGGGGAAATTTCTCGTATTTTTCCACTAAGCACATTTATTTTTTTTGCTGAAGCTTTGTCTTTTTAATTTAACCTTGTATTACTTGACTTTTAAAAAATGCAGTGACTAAATCCAATATGTTTTCTGTTTAACATTTCAAATTCTAGTTAAATCTTTGGAAACATCAGAAGACTGAAATGTCTAGTGCAATTAATAGGCAAGATTATGGGTGGTTGTTTTCATCCAAGAGTGGTGTTGTTGCTACTCGTGTAACTGTTTTGCAGCTTGTGCTCCTTGGAGAGCTGCAAATGGAGATACTCACACTGCCCAGCAGGATCACAAGGAATAAGGGATGAATCTCAGAGGAGTCCTTCACAGAACCATGATATATTAGGTAATTTCTCATTTTCACTAGTATTTTCGCAAATTCTTGACATTTAGAAAATAATAATCCACAGAAGTACCTAAAAGACAGTTCTACCAAAGATATTCCAGTACTCTGTTTTTCCTTCCGTATCTCATTTCTCCAAACCAATTATGTCACAAAAATGCACTCAGCCCTTCTACCAATTAGACTGAGGGAGAGAGTGTATCAGAAAGCAGAGAAAATTGTGGGTAATTTGAGACATAAAACTCTACCATGTTTAGCACGTCTATGTAGAAAAAATCTCTTCTACATTTGAAAACATAAAAGATATTCCTCTTTACAGAAATATAAGGAAGATGAAAAGATTTTCAATGTGTTACAGGTCGAAGGCAAATTTTGATTAACAGTCTGGAAAAAAAAACAAAACAGAAAAACCAAAAAAAATTCCTATTAACCAATGTTACTGTTCTTACAGGCCAGAAATAACTGCATTTAGACTTATAAAGATTTCCTTTGGATTAGTGAAAAGCAAACTAGGGCTCCTTAGCTAATATGTTTGTTGTTCAGCCTGTCAAAGTTCACTACATTGACCAACAGGCTATTTAGTTGTTGAACCTGCAGCCTATCAAGCTCAAAAATCAAGAGTTCTATCTACCAGCTGACAAATGGTAATGGAAAGGAAAAGGATCAGGGACAACTCTCATAAGAAAGTAGCTAACGCAGAGAGCCAAGGCAGCGCTGACATGGTGGTAAACATACACTTGCAGCAAAAGCAAATTCAAGAACTTAACCACAAAATTCTTCATTCATTCTTCAAACATAGAAATATAATAGAAATATAATTCAGCTTAATAATGTGTGGATTTTTTCTTTTGTAGGTTTCATCATTCTATAGAGAAAAGATTTTACAACACTATTCTTTGCCTTAGATTTTCTAATTTTGCTTTCTATTATAGAAAATCAAAACACAGTGCTGTTTCTACCACCCACACTCTCCTGAAACACTGTGTACACCTGATAATCCTGACATGATGGCCATGTCTCAGTTCTGTGTTTAGAAGGAAGTTATTAATACATTCATATTTCTCAAAAGACCATTTGTAGCTTACCTTCATTCTCCCTTTTCACTTACCTACGCATTTTATTCAAGTTCCTTCAGGTCTTGCTAGCTTCTTGCTGAGATCACCTAAAAGAGAGATAGGTAGAGATAAAGCATGCCCTGTCATTAAATAATTCTTCATAATAAAAATAATTCAGAATAGTGGTATGGATATTGACTTCTATCAATCAAGAGATCACAAGGTGATTGACAAATTAGAGGATTCATGGTAAGAAGGAAAAAAAAAAAAAAAAAAGGCCAGAACTCTGAGGGAATGAAAACTTCCACACTGCTGGATTTGGACAATCCTCATGCTATTTGTTTTTCACTGACTTCTCACACTTCCTCTGTGTTGTCAGCCAGCAGCTCCTTTGCTCGAAAGCGTCCTTTCTTTCCCCAGCCGTGCATCTGGGAAAGCTCCTTCACACTGTAGAATTTTTGTTAGTCTCAGCACTAACTTCATAGCACTAAAATGTTCTTACTATGAAAAACAAAGAATCTAGTAATGTTTTTAAGAAAACTCTTGAACATGGACAAAAAAGAATTTCACAATGGCTAAACTACTTTCTAAGGAAGCTCCAGAGTTATGTGAATACATATTAATTTTTGCCACATATTAATTTGTGCCACAGATGTTGGGTGAACACTTGAAGTTAGAACAACTCTCACATATTACAAAAACAAAATAGCAGAAAGATGTTGATTTTTCATGGCTTTGGTTGTGTGATGTGGTTGGTAGCTTCAAGGAATGAGAGAATGTAATTCTTCATGGCCCGAGCATAATGACAGTGTTGTTACTGAGTAGGAGTTGCCCAAGTGAAGCTGAGTACAGATGCCACTTACTATTTGTAGAAATGTATACAGAGAGACAGGTGAGGAAAAAAGTTTCCAACATAATTTAAAAAAGCATAGCAATCTATAATTAAAGGCATAAGGCAATGTTTTGAGAACTCATCCATGGTGCCTGGGTTGGGGAAAAGGTGTAGAAGAACAAGAACTAGGTTATCAGCAAAAGAGAATATGACTGTTGTTAATGACATTTGGGTTAAAATTATTGCAATCTGCCAGATTTCCACTTTAAGGTTATAATTTCAAATCACTGAGGACAAAGAAACTTGTTGCCCATAAACTGTTTCTTTGGTTTAATTTCATTACAATTCACATTTTCTCTGTGGTAACCAATGAGACATTAGAAGATATTCTCTCCACTATTATCTTCTGCACAGTCATACGGGAACACTTCTTTTGAAAAAGCTGACGGAGAGACAGGCTGCATGTGTTTAGATTTTTTTCAATATGGCAAGTATGACATTTTTGATTCCTTTCTAGGAAATAATCCTTTATTTCAGAAAATATATTTCACAGTGTCCTGTCATCCAGACCACACTTCCTCAACTTAGCTATGAGGATGTTGTGGTAGACAATGTCAAATGCCTTACTGAAATCCAGATAAACCACATCCACTGCACTGCTATCATCCATCCACCTGGTGATGTGCTCATAAAAGGCTATCATGTTATTCAAACATGACTTCCCCTCAGTAAAACCATGCTGACTGCTCCTAATGACCCTCTTGTCCTTGATATGCTTAGAGACAGCGCTGAGTATAAGTTGCTTCATCAACTTTCCATGGATGGACGTGAGACTGGCTGGTCTGTAGTTACTTGTGTCCTCCTTCTTGCCCTTTCTGAAGACTGGAGTGACATTTATTTTCCTCCATCCTCAGGCACCTCTCCTGTTTCCCATAATTTACCAAAGATGATGGAAGTTGCCTAGCAATGACTTCCACCAGCTCCCTCAGCACCCACGGGTGCATCCCATCAAGGCCCATGGATTTATGGATGTTCAAGGGTCCTGACTGATCCCTAACCCAGTCCTCCTCAATCAGGGCAAACTCCTTTATCCTTGACTTCTTCTGGAGCCTCAGGGCTCTGGGGCTCCTAGGGACAGTCTCCAGCAGTTCAGACATAGGCAAAGGAGGCACCTCACTCAGCAGAGGGCCTACATTGCCTGTAGCGCTAGTTTTGTCATCAATGTATTTAAAGTAGCCCTTTCTGTTTTCCTTGACCTCCCTTGCAAGATTTAATTCCAAGGAGGTCTTAGCTTTCCTATTTGCCTCCCTCCATTCTCTGACAACAGTCTTATACTCCATCCAAGCGGCCAGCCCCTCCTTCCGTGATCTATAGACTCTCTTCTTCCACTTGAGTTTACCCAGTAGTTCCCTGGTTAAATATACAGGTCTCCTGGCTCTCTTTCTTGATTTCTTACCAGTTGGGATGTATTGATTCTGAGTTTGGAAGAAGTGATCCTTGAATACTGACCAACTCTCCAGGGCCCCTTTACCTTCCAGTTCCCTGTCCCATGGGGTTTCCCCTAACAATTGCTTGAAAAGGCCAAAGTTGGCCCTGCTGAAGTCCAGTGCTGTGATCCTGCTTGGTATTCTGTTCCTATCACGCAAGATCCTGAACTCCACCACCTCAGGGTTGCTGCAGCAAAGGCTGCCCTCAACCTTCATCACTTCAACCAGACCCTCCTTGTTAGTGAATATAATGACAATACTTAACAAAAAACACATGTACACTTTGCAATTCACCAAAACCAGCACAAAATGGATTATTTTGTTGGAAGATGGCATGGCATTTTCCATTCTTGTTTCTTTGTAAATATCATGCTATACTATTTAGGATGTAAGGTACCTGAGATGCTTTTAAGTGGATCTTATTGAGTTATGATAGGAAAACACCACCACACAAATTCTAAACATCTCTGAGTTCAAGTCTCTCAGGATTTCTCTTTTTTGATTTTTTTTGCACTTTTTTTTTTTTTTTAAAAGACATTTCTCTTTCTTGTCCACAGCCTTGCAGCCTTTTTAGCTAGGACTGAGGAGAGACTGCATTACTCTATTAGCACAATCCAGAACTCCATCTTCTGTGCTAGTATCTTGCTGTTTGTGCTATCAAAACCAAAAGCAGGCACTTCGCTGCCAGAGCTCAGGTTTTTATCGTGAGTCTTGTGACATTTATTGTTTCTACTTCAACGCCCCACATCATCAAGAGGGATTTCTGTGGGGCAAGATCATGTTGATCTGGCCCGTGTGGGTGGTGGCACTGTATCAGGCTGGTGGCAGGCAGCAGCGTTGCCTTGTGGTGTACAACAGCCCCAGCAATTTCAGCCTCTGACCTGTGGAACAGGGTTAGCCATTTACCACTGTCTGGCAGTGCTGTAACTCCTTCCCCTGGGAACAGTTATCAACAGGTGTATTGGAGCCACAAGGTTCTTTAAAACCCCAACACTCCTGCCTTATTGCTACACTTGAGATTCCTGACCTTCCTAGTGCCTGCTGGGTGTGAGTCATAATCACTCAAGCAGAGGTGGCTGCTCAGAGGCACTGATAGAAGGTATGACAACTAGAGCCTCACAGGTTTTAAATCTGGGCTGCTCACTCATCTCCACCTAACAGACAAATATTTTTATTAACAAAGCTGTATGAGTAGAGGAATGGAGAATGACACTGGCATTAAAATGAATGGCATAATACAAAGCCAACTTTTTTCAGCCCTTCAAGCGGAGTTGTGTTAGCGAGAATATATAGCACTACAGATTTCTGTTTTATTACAACAAGCATTAGTATGAGTGCCTGCATGCTGAACATTTGTAAAATAACATCATCTTCAAGGGTGCATCATTATGCTGCAAGTGCTGGTATTATTTTAAAAGAAACCATATTGCTTTAAACATTTTCATTATATATAGAAGTCATAATGAGACAAAAAGCTATGTTTGCTAATATGTCTCTTCTGTATTTTCACAGTGCCGAATTTTAAATATTTACAGCAATAAGTGTTTACATTCAGGAATTTTGCTTTGACAATGCAAATTCCTTAAATAAGGTTGAAAGGCACTTTAATTCAAAGCCCAGGAGTAAAATGCAGTTGTCTTGCAGCCTTAGCTTTTGTTGTACCTTACATAAATCTACCAGATGATACTTGTTTTCACTTTCCTATGCTTGTTTCTCTGATCCCCATCTATAAAATGACTAACCCAACAAAGCACCTCACTAGCATGGCAGTGAAATGATTGGTGTCTATTCATGGAAAACGCCTGAAAGCTGTAACTGTCCAAAAATGCACTGAGTATCAGATTTGTAATCCCGCTCTGCTGACAGTTTAACTGTTGCTTCTGAAAAGGAGTTTGCAGTACAGAGAGAAGGAAAAGGCCTCACAACAAACTGCACAATCCTACATTATTTACTACCTATCTGTATAGCACAACTTCAGCTGGCAGGGAGAGTTTGGGCTGAGAATGAGGGATGCATACTGCTGCTGTGAGAATGTAAATAAGATTAGAGTTGCCAGTCCCTGCTGAGAGGTAAATTTCTTTTCCAGAAGCTGAACACACCTTTTCTTTGAAACAGCATCTTTGTTCATGGGAACTGCTAGTCTGCATCCATCTGCCACACTTAAACCCTGGACCTTGTAAATAATCTCTGCTCATTGAGCGCGGCTATAAAAAAAAACAACTAATGTCTTCTTGTTCTACATGTCTAGGAACTAATCTTCCCTTGGCAGTGAACTTGTGGTCTGTAAGCCTGAGTTCCTTTCCATTTATATACTTTTTTTTTTGCTCAGCACAGATGAGGGTGAAGAGGGAAAGCACGAGACAGAATTCATGGAGTAAACAAACCGTACCTAAAAGTCGGGGTGATCAGCTTGCAAGTGTAGATAAAAGATGTCTTCTTGCCTGATGCACTGGTGCTGTTCCCGCATTGCTGACGGATTTCATCAGCTAATGGGTGAACTAGGTGCTGAGCATACCAGTACATTCTGGGTGGGATGAACGTTTGAGTTGACAGAGCTATCACGACCGGCTGATTGCCGGAATTATCTATCTGAGAGTATGTTTTCAGATCTAAAATTTACTATGGCTACCCACAGCCATACTCTAGTATGCTATGTAAGTGGTTAATGTCGAAGGATACTCAGACTTCAGGTAGATTAGAAAATTCTTGGCCTAAGGGTATAATATAGTATTCTCTGGCAAATGCATGTTTTTCTGCTTTGGATTTTAATGCAGGGTGTACCTTTCTTTCTCTTCCCTCAAGAACAGCATGTTTGCAAGCAATCTAAGAGATCCCCACTCTCCCAAAATACAACATCATGCTGAAGCTGTTGTGATGAATCTGAAGTGTGTAATAGATGTATGATGACATTTAAACTAAAATAGACATAGTGTGCCACTCTTCAGGCTTTTTGGAAAAAAGGATGTTTGTAATGGCCTCTCAAGATGCTTGTTTGAGGTAAGTTTATATTTAAAAGTCAGACATGCCAAACATTTTACACAACTGAGACTAGCTTACAAATACCTCAATTATCAATCAACACAACATGAATCTATACTATGCTGCATAAAAAATAATTGGCCTTTACCACAGAAGCAGATTTTGAAGGAATAGAAAGAAAATAACTAATGGTTGTTATAAGTAGTCTCTACTGTTAATACTTTCTTTTTCCTCCATGACCCCTTGGAGAAACTAATAAACCGTGAAACTTTGAAGTTACTTCCATCTTAGATGTGTCAAAGGCCTAGACCAGTTCTTGCCACCTCTCCTGCTAAAGCAGACCATGCAATTTGGCTATGAATCCATGGAAAGCCCTCTTCTTTCCATGTGTCTAACTGTATGCCCAGATTCTTTCTTGTGCAACCCTGACTGCATGCAAGCTGGACTTGCCCCTCTAAGGTGACCAGATGCCGTTCTCTCCCTCCTTATGCTTCAGCTCACAGTGTAATTCTCACCTTTCAAGTGCACATTCCTGTCAAACAAGCTGTGTCCTCTCTGGCAAGGGATCGGAGACCCAGGAGCCTCATCACAGTGCCACATCCAAGGTAGCTCAAAAATCCATCAGGCTTTTAGGCTCTGAGCAACCAGAGTAATTCACATAGCCTGAAGCCAACTTCCCACTTTCTTGCCGGGACAGCTGTTCTTTGGAGGATGTGTCACTCCAGCTACTCCTTTGCCAGCCTACCTGCAGCTATGACTTCCCTTGTAGCTCAACTTTTTGTCTTACTGAGATTTTTAAAGATGCAGAGCAGTGTTCCAGAAAAAGCTTGCTTTCTGCCTAAAGCCATGAAAATGTTGCCATTAACTTCTGTCTGTGTTCTGAATATTTATAAAAGGTTAGGTTTAAGATGTGATAGCCACTTCTGAGAAGTACTGGAATTGCTCACTCTGGTCAAAATCACTTCTCACCATAGATGTTGTGCTGATTCTCCAATTTTCCACACTCATTGAGCAATCCTCACTAGGTCATCAGTGTCACTGGTGCAAAGCAAATGTTTGTTTTTCTTATCAGAATGACTGGAACACTATCACAAGATGTATTTTTCTCTTCTGAGAATTTCTATACATTCGTATGTGAAACATTTGGCTAACAGGCATACAACCCTGCCAACCATTGCATACCCATCGGGTCATGTGTTAGACTATCAAAATGAATGGGTTCATCTTTTTGGCCGCGGTGAGTTACACAATGTCCCTGCATCCTCAAGGAAGTCAAGCTCGCCTGAGAGCAGTGAAGAGCTACAAAACAGGCGTCGCTCCCTTTTTGCACAAGAAACCTCGTTGCAACAGTGAAACTCGGGCACGGCCTCGGCCCCCCGCACCGGTGCATCAATCCTCCCCACGCCACCCCCGACGTGAAGCCCTTTTTCCTCGCACCCCCCAGCTGCATTCCTCGGGTCTGATAAAATACGTAAAATTCCCATCGGACCGGGGGGCGGCCGCACATTGAACCCCCCCACCTGCCTTCCCCCCGGGCCATGCGCGCATTTCCCGCCAGGTGGAGCAAGAAACAAAGAATATCGCTCTCCCGAATTCCCTGGATTTTGTTGTGGTTTTGTTGTTGTTGTTGTTTCTTCGGGTTTTTTTTGTTTTATTTATTTTGGATTTTTTCTTTTCCCCCAGGCCTTAATTTTGAAACCTAAGTTTTGACACAATAAGAAGGTAAATCGGCAGGATGATATTTCCGTCCCATTTAGATTACGGTGGGAGCGGATAATATTTTCTGCAGTTTGCAATCTGCCATGGATAAAAGTTCGCGGTGGCGAGGGAAAAGGTAAAGAATGGAACAAGCTGCAGAAGTTCTCCTTCTGTGTGCATACCGGCTGTAGCAAGAAAATAAAATTTTAAACTTTACAAAGGCAGATCAGTCTTTTTGCATTAGTGGGGAAAAAAGTTTGGAAAGTCTGTTCATATACACAGCAGCATAAAATTCACATTAACATCTCATTAAGTCTAAATGCACTTAGAGACTGATACAAAGGCCATCAAACTCAATGGGAGACTTTCCATTGCCTTCAAATGGGATTTGGATCATGCTGTTAGTGATTGGCAAAAGCTCATATTAGCGAAACAAAGAAAATCCTGACATTATCTAAAAGCCTACAAAAGTATTTCCATTCCTTGTTCTGGGAAATCCCTTTTACAGCTGATCAAATGTAATCACAGCTGCCACCTCTGTGGTGAAATTTTCCTGTTAGCCTAACTACGAGGTATCTGAGGTATGAATGCAAACACCACCACTATTTTACAAAAATTGGAATGGAAACCTCATTTTTGATCATAGTGAATTATCCATAACAGTAAAGGTAAACCTGAAGTGATCAGAAGTTAATTTAAATGCTACATAAGTACTATTTAAAATGGGAGAGAGATAAAAGCAACTGAATTTGAGCTCAGGAAAAGTGTTCGTCTGCTGTGATATTATTTTACACAAGCCTGATGTCTTAACATGAACTAAAGTAACTAAAATGAGCTAAACTAACTAAAGTAGATTTTATATGGTTAGAAGTAAACCATTTTGTTGTAGACAATACCCTTTAAAGATCTCAGTACAGGATATAATCACTAATGGCTCTGTTTTCCTGTGAGGAGATGAAAAGCAGTAATATATTTAAAAAACAAAACCAAAACCCCCCATAATTGCCTTAGGCAGCTTCAAATTACTTGATCTTCATTTACATTTTTAAAATGCTGCTTCTAGCAGAGACAGTCTGGAGCAAAGGCTCCATATCTGAGTAGGTTTCTTGTTTAGCTCACCGTAGCTGGAACTATGTTATTTGGCTAATGGCAGAGATAGGCTTAGAATTTTCTATATATGTTTAAAAAACAAACTTAGTGAAATGACAAGTCCCTTTTTTTTTTTATCCCAGATATTTCACATTTGAAACAGGCATTTCAAGTTGGATGGATAGAATATAATTGAAGATTTGAAAGACTTTCCCAGTTTTCCTTCTGCTGTGAAGTCTGAAGTCTCCTTTTTCTCTTTGTTACTTAAAAATACTCCCTTTCCTTGTTTCACTGTGTTCAACATCTCCTTTCTCAGTCAAGGGGAGTGTGCTATCAATCACAGCAAGAGCAAAGTGTTCTGCAAACATTTCTTCCTTCTGATTTCCTCCCCTTTCCCCTCCTAATAGTCATTAAACACAATTAAGAAATTATCAGAAACAATTTGTAGCTGTTTATGGAAAAAACATTGATTTTGGTATTGCAGCCCTGTAAATATGTCAACTGTGGAAAAGCAAGTGGGAAACATCCCAAGTAAAAGAATACCTCTTTGATCCACAGCCATCACGTTGCTTTCTTGATAGAAATACTGAAGCAGCGTGATATTGCAGCTGGCCATTTTATGTCAATGTCCTGTATGTTTACCAGCACAACCAGAAACCAAGCAAAACTACAAGAGGCTTGACTGACTCACTTGATACTGCTTTACATTAAATAAAGACTCCAGCACCAAATGACTGCCAGGATCACTGCCTGGGGTCCCAGCCCTGCCAGGCGCTTGCTGAAAGGAAGCAAAGCCAAGGTGCTACCTGCATGGAGGATAAACAGCTTTTATGCATCATCACCTAAAGGAGCCCAAAGTTCAAGTGGTGATTTCTGTGGAGAATGCTTGCAGATTTAGGGGGCCGGTTAGCTTAGTCAGTTGAGCGTGGTGCTGATGACACCAAGGTCGTGGGTTTGATCCCCATTCGGTCCCCACATGTTGCCTGATCTAGTTGAGAGGCGTCCCTGCCCACGACAGGGAGGTTGGATTAAATGATCTCTAAGGCCCCTTCCAGCCTAGGCCATTCTATGATTCTATGATTTAGGTGCTGAGTTGCTCATGTGGAAGTTGAAGTCATTTTGTGGATCAGGACATTGGTTAGAAGCCAGTTAAACTTTATACCATATTTTGAAACCAGTTACTGCATGATTTTACTTTCCATTATCTGTGACAAGTTAACCTTTATGTTTGAAACTGTGGGACAAATTGTTTAGACAAACCTGGCTGTTGTCTACATTTTTATTTCACCTTACAGAACACTTCAATAAAAATAAAACTAAAAAAAATTTAAAAAAAGAATATGTGACAACATCTGAATTTGTAATGTTTACGCATTAGAGTTATTCTGTTGCTGGTTAGATAAAACCAGTGAGAAAACAGGCCTTTTCACTACATCGCTAGTCTTTTAAACATCAAATTGAGTGAATCCCTCCCCTGCTCCAAACAAACATTTTAATTGCCGCTATTGATCTCTGCTGTGGCCATCTGAGCACATGCTGGGCATTCACAACATTCATAATATTAAATGGGAATCTAATTGCTTCGCCAGGATGACAATTCCATCCTCTCAGGTTGTGGTCATTTTCTCTCAGAGCACAATGAGTGTGGAAATGCAGCAGTGGTAAAGCTTGCTGTTGTCTTTATTTAATGTGAAGCAGTATCAGTGAGTCACCCAGATCTCTTGTAATGTTGTTCAGTTTCTAGTTGTGATGGCAAACACATGGAGTAGTTGCATAATGTATAGTGTCTAAATTTCACCCCTTGAGAAGATAATCTATGCCTTCCACAGTTAAGTAGTAAGTATTGCTTACTTATATCAATGTTTTACGCTTCTATAGAGTCTTTGGATGTCAGATTATTGATACTTAAGTAGATCCTCAAATACTTCTCCGGAAGAGATAAATACCATTATTATCCACAGCAACACAGAAAAGCGAGATGATCTTTCTAAGTCCATTCTTTGAGACAATTTAGCTTGAAAAGCCTGTTGACATAGTTAAGAACACCCCATAGCAGCCTGGCCAACCTCCAGCATTTTTTTTTAAGAGCAATTTAAAAAAACAGTAACAGTAAATTAACAGTATTTTTTTTCCACTTGGCTCAAGGCTTCTGAGCATGGAGAGAATATTCATGCTTATTTGAGCTGACGAGCTAGAAATTTCTTCTGGTTCAAATTTCAATTTGACAGCCTGAGTATAAGATTTGTAGAGATATCAGGAGATATCGTGAAATGTTGGAGTTAGCCATCAGGCTGGTAGAAGCTTTGAGTCATTTTTCCCCTAACAGAAATAGTTAGTGAATTATACAGTGATCACTGAATTAAACCTAATCAACAACCTTCAGATGTAATGCATGAGAAATTTTTAGTTTCAGATGGAGAAGATAGAAGAATGTAGGGTGAGTGGGCGAGAAGTGCTGTGGGCTGTCAGTACGAAATCCTTAGTGCCTTGCTAAAAATCTCATTGCTTTAGCAGTGGGGCAAATAACTGAATCACATATGATTCAATGACACTCAGAACCACTCAAGTCATAATAACTTTGCTCAACTTTGATTGAAATATATAACTATAATATTCTGTATTATCATATAATATTATTTTATAATTAGACATATGAAATATGAAATCATATGAGCCAATCAATATATATTTTATTAATTAAAGAAATAATCCAAATTACTTATGGGAGCTTACATACAGGCCCAAATTATGCTCTCATCAATCAGACTGGTTATTTATGGATATAGTTGTTTGGAGAGAGTTTACTGGATAAATGATTTTTCTGTGTTTTCTAGTGTGCCTGTGAATGTGAATAAATGTGTTGCACACATGACTTTATTCTGGAGGTTTTTGTAGATGAAAATTTTAAGCTCCTGCCACTTCTTTTTCTGTCTGACTTGAATGTGTGCTGAAAATATGACATGTTTTCCAATATAGAGATTAGAAGAAAGGCATGGAAGAACCTTTAATGTTTAAAAATAATTTGTTGTATGATGAGCTTATTCATTCTGACTTATGTGAGGACCAGTAGCACTTAATTCCATGTCCATTCTTCAAGTAATGTAGAACTGCCTTAGACACAGGCAAAATATCTTGGGGGAAGAGTGATTAATGACCCTCTGCCCTGTTCTTGCAAGAAAGCCCAAGAGGCTCACTTCACTCTCTGAGTACCACACAGAAAGGCACCAGGGTGCCGAGTGGATGGTATCACTTGAAGGAGAGATGGATCCCTGGAAATCATAGAATAGGTTGTGTTGGAAGGGACTTAAGGGTCATCTAGTTCCAGCTCCCCTGCCATGGGCAGGGGCACATCCCACTACACCGAGTTTCTCAAAGCCCCATCCGGCCTGGCTTTGAACACTTCCAGGGACAGGGGCTTTCACAAACTTCTCTGGGAAGCTTATTCCAGTATCTTACCACCCTCGCGGTGAAAATTTTCTTCTGAATATCTAATCTAAATCTACACTCACGTTAGTCCTTGTCCCATCACTACACTTCCTGATCAAGAGTCCCTTGCCTTTTTTCCTGCAGGCCTCCTTGAAGTGCTGGAAGGCCGCTATAAGATCTCCCAAGAGCTTTCTCTTGTCCAGGCTGAACAGTCCCTACTCTCTTAGCCTGTCCTCACAGAAGAGGTACTCCAGCCCTCTGATCATCCTCATGGCCCTCCTTGGGACCTCCTTCAACAGGTCCCCGTCTTGCTTGTGCTTAGGGCTCCAGAGCTGAACACAGTACTGTAGGTGGGGTCTCACTAAAGCAGAGTAGAGGGACAGAATTGCTGGCCATGCTTCTTTTGATCAGTGGTTGCATCTCTCACCTCTCCCACTGTCAATCAGAGGAGTGAACATCACCTTTCATCTGTTGTTCTTCCTCCTTTCTGGAACGGGACTAGGAGCCTTTGCTCTTACCTTTGTATCTGCCCTAGCAAAACTGAGTGCAGCCCAAGCTGCTGCAAAGTCTCAAGGCAGATCTGATATAATCAGCATATATATATTTCACTGCTTCCCCCAGTGAAATGAAGGTAAAGCCTCTCTCATTTTCTGCTGAGGTAAAGTGCTGATCATTCTCCAACATCCTTTGTCAATAATCAAGTGAGGCATCCTTGTAGAGAGGATTTGTAATTTTAAAATCTCAGGTGGCTGCATGGTCTGTCTACATTCCTCTTTAGGAACACATTTGTCATGGTTTGACCCTGGCTGGCAGCCAGGTGCCCACATAGCCGCTCTCTCACTCCCCCTTCTCCTCTAGATAGGAGGAGAAAATATTTCAAAGGGCTCAAGGTTTGAGATAAGGACAGGGAGATCACTTTCTTTACTCTCCCGAGCAAAACAGACTCGATTTTGGGGAAAATTACATTTATTAAAAGAACAAATCAGAGAGGAGTAGTGAGAAATAAGAAAAATTCAATCCGATCTTAAAAGCGAAACACCTTCCCCCCATC
>NW_009694097.1:0-10462 GCF_000703405.1 Apaloderma vittatum
ATATATATATATATCTCTGTTTCGGCAGACCGTGGGCAAAAGCTCCACTGAGTGATTCTACTTCATCCATCTTTCTAGGATTTGGGTACATGTCATTGTACAAGACCAGGGAAGCCATTTCAAAGGTTTAGGAAGATATATCCATTTTTGTTATCACCATTATTCAGCAACATACAAAATCAGTGAATGTGTGTAAAAAAATGATTTCAGCTTACCTTGGTAATGAATTTTATCTGATATATGAAGAAATTAAACACTTCAGCACATGAGTTTTGTTGTACTCTTAGTAATAGCTAATGGCAATGTTAATACCTTGTGGAACTGCTTTACTGATTGATTTAATCTCTTTGAAGCTATTTCAAAATAAAGGTGGTTCTTATCAGTCATCAGACCTTAGCTGTTAATCATATCTTCAGTGCTAAAAGGTTTGATGTTGTTTTGATTTTATTTTTTCCCAAAATGCACTTATCACTTTTACATCGCTTGAAGTAAGAAATATTTCATTATGTATTTACTTGATTTTATCACCAAGTTCTTAAAAGGCTACACTCTGGATTGAATTTCTTCATATAAATTTCTTCACATAAATTTCCTCATGAAGTAATCGCAAGGAAGGTGCTGGAAGATTCCCATATGAGAAGTTATGTTAAACTGTATGTGTAAACCCTTGACAACCACAGTGCAAAAGTGGAAACTGCATTCATAAAGGTAAATAAATTTGTTTGAGATCATAAAGCAGGTCACCAACAGAATCAGAAAATTAATCTCTATTAGCTTCTTAAGGGATACAAAGAATAAGAAGAAAGGCTTCTATGAGTATGTCAACCAGCAAAAGAAGGTTAAGGAAAGCGTCCCCTCTCCGATGAACAAGAGCGGTAACCTAGTAACAACACATGAGGAGAAGACTGAGGTTCTCAATAACTTTTTTTGCCTCAGTCTTCGCTGGCACCTCCTCACACCTCCTGAGTTGAAGGACCACAAGACGGGGACTAAGGGGCCAAACCTCCTCTCACTGTAAGTGAAGACAAAGTTCGTGACCCCCTGAGGAACCTGAACATGCACAGGTCTATGGGACCTGATGAGATGCATCCCAGAGTCCTGAGGGAATTGGCTGACTGGTTGAAGAACCTTCCCGGGCTTGATAGGGGGGGCCATGGCAATGTCAACAACTTTAACAAGGCCAAGTGTAAGGTCCTGCAGCTAGGTCGAGGCAATCTTGAGCACAGATACAGGCTGGGCGGAGAGCAGACTGGGAGCAGCCCTGACGAGAAGGATTTGGGTGTGTTAGTTGACAAGAGGCTCAACATGAGCCAGCAGTGTGAATCTGGAGCCCAAAAAGTGAACCGCGTCCTGTGCTGCATGAAAAGGATTGTGACCAGCAGGTCAAGGGAGGAAATTCTCTCCCTCTTCTCTGCTCTGGTGAGGCCCCACCTGGAGTACTGTGTCCAGTTCTGGAGCCCATAGTACAAAAAGGACATGGATCTGCTGAGCCAGGTACAGAGGAAGTCCACGAATCATAGAATCATAGAACGGCCTAGGCTGGAAGGTACCTTAGAGATCATTTTAATCCAGCCTCTCTGTCGCCAGGGACACCACCTCTCGAACATGATTAGAAGACTGGAGAACCTCTGCTATAAGGACAGGCCAAAGAGCTGGGGTTATTCAGCTTGGAGAAGAGAAGGCTCCGGAGTGACCTAATAGCAGCCTTCTAATACATGAAAGGGGCCTACAGGAAAGCTGGAGAAGGGCTTTTTACTGTAGTGATATGACAAGGGCCAGTGGCCTGAAGCTGCAAGAGGGTAGACACCACAAGAGTGGTGAAGCATTGGAACAGGTTGCCCAAGGAGGTTGCGGCAGCCCCATCCCTGGAAGTGTTCAAGGCCAGGTTGGATGGAGCTTTGAGCAATCTGGTCTAGCGGGAGAGAGGTGTCCCTGCCCACAGCAGGGGGGCTGGAAATAGTTGATCTTCAAGGTACCTTCCAACCTTAACTATTCTATGATTCTATATAGTTGCCAAACCATTCTCTGTGATATTTGAAGAATTATGGCAGTCAGGTAAAGTCCCTGGTGACTGGAAGAAGGGAAACATTACATCATTTTTAAATAGGGTAGAAAGGAAGACCCTGGGAACTACTGACTGGTCAGCCTCACCTCTGTGCCTAGGAAGATCATGGAACAGATCCTCCTAGAGGCTCTACTAAGGCACATGAACGACAGGGAGGTGATTCAAGACAGTCAGCATGGCTTTACCAAGAGCAAGTCCTGCCTTACCAGCCTACTGTATTTCTACAATGGAGTGACACCATCAGTGGACAAGGGAAGAGCAATGGATGTCAAGTGCAAAGCCTTTGACACGGTCCTCCACAACATCCTTTTAAGTTGGAGAGATAAGGATTTGATGAGTGGCCTTTTTGGTGGATAAGGAATTGCTTGGATGGTCACACCCAGAGGGTTGTTGTCAATGGCTTGATGTCCATATGGAGACAGATGACAAACAGTGTCCCTCAGGAGTCTGTGTTGGGACTCATGTTCTTCAATATCTTCACCAATGACATAGGCAATAGGATCAAGGGGCATCCTCAGCAAGTTTGCAGATGACACAAAGCTGAGTAGAGTGTGCTTGACATGCCAGAGGTCCTCCAGAGGGACTTGGACAAGCTGGAGAAGTGGGCTCATGTGAATATCATGAGGTTCAACAAGTCCAAGTGCAAGGTCCTACACCTGGGTTGGGTCAATTCTCATTATCAATACAGGCTGAGGGATGGTGTGATAGAGAGTAGCCCTGGAAAAAATGACTTGGGGCTACTGGTGGATGAAAAGCTGGAGATAAGGAACAGGCTGCCCAGGAAAGTGGTGCAGTCACCATCCCTGGGGGTGTTCAAGAAATCAGGTAGACGTGGCATTTCAAGATACAGTTTAGTGGTCATAGTAGCACTGGGTTGACGGTTGCACTAGATAATCTTGGGAGGTCTTTTCCAAAACGATTCTATAAGCCGACAATGCCCACTTGAAGCCCAGAAGGCCAGTTGCATTCTTTGCTGCATGAAAAGAAGTGGGGCCAGCAGATTGAGAGAGGGGATTCTGTCCCTCTACTCTGCTCTGGTGGGACCTCACTTGGGGTACTGCATCTAGCTGTTGAGCCATCAACACAAGAAGGACATGGTCCTGTTGGAGCGGGTCCACAGGAGGGCTACAAAAATGATAAAAAGGGCTTGTCCTAAAAGGACAAGCTCAGAGCACTGGAGTTGTTCAACTTGGAGAAGATAAGGTTTCAGGGAGACCTTATAGTTGCCTTCCAGTAGCTGAAGGGGGCCTACAGGAAAGCTGGGAATGGACTGTTTACAAGAGTGCGTAGTGATGAAACAAGGGACAATAGTTTTAAACCAGAGTAGGGTATATTTAGATTAGATGTTAGAAAAAAGTTCTTTCCTGTGATTGTGGTGAAACACTGGAACAGGTTGCCCCGAGCGGTGGTGGAGGCCCCAGCCTGGGAGACATTCAAGGTCAGGCTTGATGGGCCTCTGAGTAACCTGATCTAATTACAGATGTCCCTGCTCACTGCAGGCAGATTGCACTAGATGACCTTTAAAGGTAGCTTCCAACATAAAGCATTCTATGGTTCTATCATTCTATGATTGATTCTATGACTCCATGATCCTCAGTACCAAGAAAAAAAAAAAGTAACTTAGCTTCTTTTTCCTACGTAACTTCAGAAGTCATCAGTCCTTTTAGTCCATAGCATGCTGGATTACCAGACCTTCTGTGGATACCTTTTCATGGAACTCCCAGCTATGGGTTGAGTAACTAAATCAAAGCATGATCCCTGTGCATCCTAGAGCATTAATCAGCAAAAGGTGTGTGGGAATAACTAGAATTCAGAAGAAAAATCATTTTGTGAGACAAAGGGTAACATTATGATGATGTTATGATAGCATCACGTTATCTTATCAAATAATCACTCCCTATTGTGATCATCTTCAATTATTGTTATTACAATCCTAGAAATGGAAAAGAACATGACCTCCGTTCATGAGCAGATGTTAGGTGGGTGGAATACATAGATTTTGTTGAGACTTTAAGAAATGATTACTGGAAGCAGTACACTATTAAGGAGTAAAAATATTAGTGATCTTATAATAATTAAAATTTAAATAGTGTTGGAAATGCATCTATTTACAAATTCATGCATCAGCCTTTTCTCTAGAGAATATATATATATATATTTAGGTGCAATATAAACAGTACTCTCCATTAGACTTCTCTGCACATTTTGATAAAAGGTAAATCACTGTATTTCTCAAATCTTAGCCTTCATTGGGCTTCCAGTGCAAAGAGGATTAAAAGAAAAAGTCTTAGTGGTTCTCCTCTGCAGAAACTTAGAAAGGAATATTGTATCAGACATAGAGATGCAAGTCAGAGCTTCTAATTTTGAAGTTCTCTGCTGAATTATAGATATTTAGGGGAAAAAAAAGGCAATAAATAGATCTGATCCAGTAAAATACTTATTTGACAGTAATTCAGTGATTAGAACATTCAACTGTCTGGAGTCTGTGGATTAAGGGTTTGGTCTGATTCAAAGAGTGCAAAGATATGTGTGCTGATCTCCCATGCAATAGGAGATATCTACCAGGTATTCTAAGGTCTCCCAATCACTCAGGTTTTGAACTAAGATTTCATTTTGTATCTGAAAATGCTTTTTTCCTACCTATGCCCTATTTGGATATATTAGGATTTTCTGACACACTAAAAAAAAACCCAGAGAAAATTCTTCACCCATTCCACATTATGAATTAGAATAGAACTAACTCAATACTGTGCAAGTTGTCCCTATTCATTCAGTGCCAGCATAACATGGAATACACCATTTATCTTTCTTTCATTTTAAAAAGGTTTCTAAAGCCAGATTAAGACGTTCATAAGAAGAAAACGCCATAAAAGTTCGATATTCCCTAGATATTTCCTAGAATGCCCAATTGAAAGTTCTGCCAACACCTAGCATCAAGTGTCTATGGCACATCCATTCTTGGGCTTTACATTTAAAAATTTTACTGAATTTGAGCTTCTGCCCTCAGAGTATCCTTCTCACTCATCAAACATTTTTAATGTTTAAACAATTTTAAACACTTGAAAAACATCACTCAATGTAACTGTAATGCCAGAAGCAGATATTGGATATATTACTAATATTAGACCAAATTTCAGAAGACCTTTTCCAAAATGGTAAAAAAATATTAAGCTCAGGCATTTATGTTTGCACATTATTATTATTTAATATGAAGTGCAATGTCCCTTCAAGTTTTTTGAGTTTTAAATGTGTTTACTGCATGAAGTCTATAACTCCTATTTCTCAAAGTAGAATGGTGCAACGGAAGCTGTGGGCTCTACAAAAGATCAATGACAATCTTTTGTAGTATTATCATGTTTTTGGATGTTATACACTGATTTTGAAAAAGATTTGGATCTTGTCTTTCTAGCTGGCTACCAAGTTTTTGTCATGATCAATGCTGTCTAATAACAAATACAAACCAAGTTATTTGTTGTTTAAGTAAACATCAGTACATAAAGTACTATTAGTCTCAACTTATTGTTTTGGGTAGGTTAGTTCTCATCATTCTAAGGAAACTGGTGACACTGTCAAGAAGAAATCACATTTCTCTTGGCTTTCACTCTTGACCCTTCATCAGAGAACGTATTTTTTCTGGCCTCTAGGATATTAAAAGACCTGGCACAGGAAAAATGTCCTACTTGGTGACAGTAACACATACAGTTCAAGCGTACAGAGAAAGATGAATCACTTGAATTATTTTTGTTTATGAGTCTTTAGGGTTCAGAAAAGAAAAATCCATTGGTGAGGTTCTTTCCTCTATGATGGCACACATCAGTGTGATGTATGCCATCTAAATCTCTCTTTCTTAAAACATGAGAGATTCTGTACTTTTTTAATTTTTCACAATGTCCCACTTAGACTGCCAAGTTCAAACTAGTACTAAAAGAGCTAGACCTAGCAAAAATGGTAGGAAGGGAGGCACAGCTGTTCAAATATGCTTGCCTGTTGTGAATAGAAATGTACACTTCTATATAATATAATATTACAACAAACATTATTAAATCTCTAAAACGCCCTCCCATCTGATTAGCTTCCATGCAACCAAACTGTCAGGTATCTATTTTAAAATCAGGGCAAATATAATCCTGTCCTTAATCATGTTCTAAATAATTGAAACAGCTCATTAACACCATTTGACCCTAGGCCTCCACTGGAATACTTTGATTCTGATGTATGTTTTCTTTGAAGGTGCTTCTCTCTGTAGTTTATGTTATGAAGATCTCTCCACCTGCAGTAAGAAGCTCAGTTTGTTGAAATGAAGTCTGTGATCCTTGTTGGACTTACTGTTCAAGCGCAGATTATGTAAAGAGCAGTAGGAAAAACATCAATACAGGGAGGGCCAAATACACCACTTGCTCGGTTTGTCAGAGGAAGTGAGCGCTCGTAATCCATCAGGATACACTACAAGTATTATTCAAATCCCTCCTTCTAAAAACATTGACACTGCCTTCTTATTTAATATTTTAGGATGAAGACTCGATGTTTTTAATTGCTTTTTGTGAGTAGAAGTTTTCTTCTAGACACAATGATTTAAAAAGCCTTCAAAGTACTGCTGGTAAGAAAAGGCTCCATTTAACAATGTAGTTCCACACTGGATGCAATAGTATGAAATATGCCATTGGATCCATTCGGAAAAGAACTATGCCTGCGTGACAGAGCAATTCTTCCCACTGTGATGAGTGAGTTTCCCATCAATGCCGGGTTTGACCTTCAAGGACCCCAAGCAACCCAAGGAACATGCCTTACTAACTTCTCACCAAACTCCAGGCAGCTAACAGAACAAAACACATAGGCCCTACCTATCACGTAACATTGATGTCACGGCTGCCAGATCATTTGGCAGAGGCACTGAAATGAGGTTTCGCTCTTTCTCTAGAGGAAATCTTGTTCAGATTTCTAGGAGTATCAGGAGGATTCTCATCTTCTCAGTAGGATGGGTTGTGCCTTGTTGTAACATATGAACTTACTTCTGCTTTAGTTGGTTGGTGAGGCTTACTGCGCTCTTCTCCTACTATAACCTGCTGCATTACTTCTAACAAGAGCCCCAAGAGCAATGGATCATAATATTACTACCCTCCTCAGATGAACAGGTAGGTTTCTCTCACTGAGGGTTCCTGTTCATGCTGTCTGTGTAGCCAGCAATTGCCACTGCCAACGAAAACTCAATTCTTCCTTTGTCACGAAAAGGGACAGAAATGTAGTAGCACCCCGTCTTTCTGTTGTTGTCTACTGGCTGTTCCCAGACCACTCTTTAGTTCTGACATAACCATTTAACTGTGTGCAACAGCATCTTCTGCCTGGATCTATAAATCTCAGGTTTACTCTGCAATTTCTAATTAATTTATTTATCTTTTTGTTTAATTCTTTGCACACTAACTGCCATTTCCTCTTGTAGACTCAAATTAGTATGACTGATTCATTACAAGACACTTTTCATGCTACAAGTTTAGCTAAATTATGAGCTACCAACAGCTTGTCTTTACTTCATAGTTTTATTTTATGACCACAAACCTTCTGAATATTGAAAAGCTTCCATAAATCTCTCTGATATTTTATTGTGGCAGTGAACAACAACAGTTCTGCTACTATCATTTTAAAAAACATTATAAAAATCTAACAGTCTGATAATAAAAGATTATTGCTACCTGGTAATAAATGACTGCCAGATGATAAGATTTTTAAAGTATTTCCTGAGAGACTAATTCATTTATTTTCTACCTGGTTTTGCCTGTTTTTTTCAAAAAGCATGTTTGCAAAATCTATTTATGTCACAGCCCTCTACATTTTTCATTGTGCTTTTTCTCTCTTACTTCCTTGGAACCTTTCCATCATTTCCAGATGCAAAGATAAAATAAGCAGATACCTCTGAAAATGATGATGTATCTACTCTCCAGATTAATTAGCACTGGAATAAGCATAGGACAGTTTAAGATTTTATTTTTTTCTAGAAACCATGAGAAGATCATAATTTTCATATACAGATAGTAATTACAAAACTCTTTGAAAATTCTATATTCCTACAGTTTCATTAGATTTCTACAAAACCTAAGAAATTCAGCTTAGATAAAAAGACTTTTACAGTAAATTCCAAGGACAAACCACTCTAGTAGTACAAAAATAAGCATCAAATTGAATATCCCAAATGAGATCTGAAAGAAGAGAGAGTACTCTAATCAGCTCTGTGAAAGTGCTCACCCTTTTTAATAGCTTTTACACTTACCAGCTGCATGTATCCTACAGCTGTGAATCAGCACTCCCCCAAATTGGGCTCCTTTTGTAAATGACAAGTAGCATGACTTCTGCCTGTGCACTATTGCTTTGAATAAGCACTCGCAAATTAAGTCTGCATTGGTAAACTTCATCAAATTACCTTGGGAGATAGAGTAAGTTTGATGGTCTGCTTAGAAATAATGACTGATTCATAGAAACACAGAAAGGCCTAGGTTGGAAGGGACCTTAGAGTTCACCTAATTCAACCTCCCTGCCATGGGCAGGGACGCCTCTCAACTAGATCAGGCTACTCAAGGCCTCATCCAGCCTGGCCTTGAACACCTCAAGGGAGGGGGCATCCACAACTTCTCTGGACAATTTATTCCAGAGTCTTGCCACCCTTAAACCGAAGAATTTTTTCCTAGGATCCAATCTAAATCTATTTTCCTTTAACTTAAACCAATTTCCCCTTGTCCTATCGGTGGACACTTTTGTAAAAAGTCCCTCCCCATTGCTTAAGCAGATGAGAGAAAAACTCAGTATTATATATCTAACATTATTTCATTAATAGTATTTGTAGATGAGACAATCTAGATTAAAAGACTGTGTCATGGCAATGGTATTTCATTTCAATAAATGTATTCAACAATGCTGTTAAATGAAGCTTTATAATATATTTAAATACTTGGCTTTGATAAAATCCACATGGATATTCCTGAATGTGCTTTTTCCACACCTTTAAAAACTACTCTACAGTCAAGCAGGACCAGAAACAGCATATGGTCCCTCTGTTATCAAGATTCTTTGATGACTACTATGTCATCCTTTATCTCGTTTTTTTTTAATTTAGTTTAAAATTGTATTTGTTGAAGAAAAAAGTGATAACAATTTGCACCAGAAGAGTGTAAGAACATTCTCCTGAGTGTCAAACAACAAGCCAAATGCCAATGTGGGGGAAAAGAAAGCTCAATCAGTGAAATATTCCCTCCTGACACTCATAGTTCACAAGCACCTAAGTTCAAGCACCAACCTTGCAGGAAACTCTTTAGGTTATTAATTCTGTGAACACTGACTATCTAGTATGTCATTAAAAATATTCGTAGTACCTGTTTCAACATCTTGCCTGTCAGTCATACCAGATTCCTTCACCACAACTACTAAAAAAAAAAAGAAGTAAATAAAATGTGATAGTACTTAATGTGTGCCCTGGGGTTTTGGGAAGGTGAAAGAGAAGAAGGAGGTACAACACCAAAGCTCCACAGTGCCTCTCTCCATTTAAAAGGTGTTAAAATCTTACCCTTCCTTTGTCAAGGTGTTCATTGATCATTCTTACCTACTTTGTGCTTGGTCTTAAAACTGGCAGAGACAAATGTGAGTATAGTGTTGGATTTATCAGTAGACCCCATCGAATTAAGTGGTAGACAGAGTGGCCTTGTCACCACAGTTCTAAATGTGTGCCACTTCCTGACGACAGTTAGGACCAGATGCAGCTGTTCCCCTTTACATGCTTTTGCAGAATGGGTCACTGGTTTCTTAGTTATCCATTAAGTCCCACAGATACATGGATGATACGGTAGAAACAATATTTTCTTTGGCAATTCACTTCTGTTTCCTTCTGTGAATGCAAGCCATGAAGCTCAGTTTTACAACTTTTATCTCATTTAATTATTTCTCTCATGCCACTTTCTACGACTAAACAATCTCCATTCTGACAATCACTGCAGACATGTAAATGCCTCTGATTTAACATATCCCTTGACTTACACTGTGCTCTCTCCAACTTATTTATGTTTTATCTCATTTTTGCCATATTACCTAAGAGGACTACAGAAAATAAGCAAGACAAAAAAACCCCTCCTGCCTAAATCACATATCTTATCAAGAAATGCCTATTTCTGAGTTAGTACATGACCTTTCTATGTAACTTTATCTTCTGCATCCTCCCTTTCTATTTCTTAAGGCCTTTTGTTTTCTGTTATGTATGATGTAAGTACTCTTGAATATGACTTGAGATTGCAGCAAATCCAAAACTTCTGAAGAAGTAAATAAGAGCTCTAGATGCTCAACATAACCAAATACCCCTTCAAGCCTTTCTCTGACATTCATATCAGAAGTTGGGCAATACGAAAATTTAATATATATACA
>NW_009694098.1:0-15921 GCF_000703405.1 Apaloderma vittatum
GGACCAGGTTGCCCAGAGGGGGGGTGGCAGCCCCATCCCTGGGAGTTTTTCAGGCCAGGCTGGACGGGGCTCTGGGCAGCCTGATCTCGTGGGGATGTCCCTGCCCATGGCGGGGTTTTGGAACCAGGTGAGCTTTAAGGTCCCTTCCAACCCTGACAATTCTAGGATTCTATGATTCTATACTGTTTTGGTTTTTTGAGTTTTTTTTTTGTTGTTTTTGTTTTTGTTTTTGGCAGGGGAACCTTACGCCCTTAGTATCCCTTCGTGTGTGTTGTGGTTTGTTGGGTTTTTTTAATCTACTGCTTTTGCAGGGTGGCACATAGGTCTTCCTGCGGTGTTTGGATGGGTCCAGAGTAAAACAAAAATAAAGCTGTATGTACACAAAACCAAAACCCTAAGGCAGCATTGTGCTTCTGATCGTTTTTGCAAAGACCTCACGTACCATACGCCCTTAGTATCCCTTCGTGTGTGTTGTGGTTTGTTGGGTTTTTTTAATCTACTGCTTTTGCAGGGTGGCACATAGGTCTTCCTGCGGTGTTTGGATGGGTCCAGAGTAAAACAAAAATAAAGCTGTATGTACACAAAACCAAAACCCTAAGGCAGCATTGTGCTTCTGATCGTTTTTGCAAAGACCTCACGTACCATGAATTTAGATACAACTTAGTGAGGGATGAACGCTGCTGGATAAATAGCATGGGGTGAAGCTTGTTTTTCTAAGCCGTGGTTTATAACTGCGTGGTGTGGGGTTTGTTTGTCTTCAAAGATATCCTCTGCTGCCTGCGGTTATGGATTCACACTGCTGGCTTCTAATACCAAAGACATCACCAAAGTGTGGGGCATGGGCCTGAACAAGGATTCCCAGCTTGGATTCCAGAGAAGCAGAAGGGATCGAAGTAAGGATTGACATCGTTTAAAGACTTACAGGGCAGCACTACAGGATACCCGTGTTGTGGGAAACTTCACCCCAGAAGGCAGGAAAAGTGTCCAGGAGGCTTTAATGCAGAGTGTGGGGCTCTGCTTTTATTTTTTTCTCCCTTTTTATTTTTGGAACTTACTTGTGGTGTGCTTTACAACTGGCCCAGGTGTGTGTCTACCCTGTGCACTGCGTTTACTTTCTTGCCTGGATGTAACTAAAATCTAAGTGACCATTTATTCTGCAGAAAATGTGTGTGTGTGTTGGTTAGAGTGTTGCTTTGAATCTCTCTAGTTTGATAATAAACAACGTAGTGGCCTAGTTAATAAAGCAGTTTTGGCTCACTTATGTTGCCTTTACACCTATAAACTAATTTTATTTCCCACACAGATCTTTTTATACAGTCAGTGGAATTACTTTTGTGAAGCTCTGCTTTTTATTTTGATACCGAATTACAGTTTGAAGGAAAACCATGTCATTCTGTCTTATACTAGGCGCTCAGACACATTTAAGGTGACGATTTCTGTGCAGAACGTTGCCACTTCCCACCTAAGACAGATGCGAAAAACTCGCATTTACTTCTCTTACAGAAGGGCTGTCTCTAGCTGTTTGACAACATCCCCCCACAAACAGCTGGGGAAAACCATGTTAAAAGCGATTTTCCCCTTTGTAGTGTGTGAGAGCACAGTCCATTGCAGCGTGGTGCATCTGACACGGGCCAAAGATTAAACTTTGTGGAGAAGCAGAAGAGGTTGCCGAGGCGTGCAGTGGTGCTGCTGTGGGCTTCCAGGGGTGTGTAACAGAGCGAGGGGGTAGGCTTGACCAGCAGCTGCTGGGCAGAGGGTCCGCAGAAGCCTCCCCTCACGTCTGCTTTCAGAGTTTTAGCTTTTACTCGTTGTTCTGCATGTGCTGGTGTCTCAGGATTGTCTTGTCATTTTCTTGATTTTCATCTGGCCTGTGCATTGCTTTTGTCAGAGAACCTGGAAATAGGTTAAATAGTTTTGCAGTTCAAGCCCTTCGGAGTAAAAGAGCGTTCCGTGTTTGGTAGGATGCCCTGAAAGAGCGGTAAGATTGCTACTGCTCCGTACTTAACTTCCCACAGACAAGTTTCCCGTTGGAGGTGCTGCTCATTACTCAGTTTTGCAAACTTACTTCGGTACCCACTAGTTTCAACGCTGTGTCCCTGTATGCTTCATTTCCAGGGTGATTAACAGCCTTCTCACTTGTAGAGGGACGTATTTCATCCTCTAACTGCAGCTGTTTCTAAGCTAAACTACTGATATTTTACTCTCATCCTCCTCTTCCTTAGCCACCCCGTTACCTCATGTCTTCAAAACCCCTCAGGTATCAGTGATGGTTACCACAGACCCCAGTAGCCTGTGTTGCTGTGCTGGAAGGATCAGGGAGAGAGGAGAAGGCTGTTTGCTTTGTGATTTCCACATCTCTCTAGACACACACAAACTTCACTGCCTTCCAGTTCCTGCCATGTTCCGTGGCAGACTCCCTCCGTTTGCCCACAGCCAGCTGTGATGCCTGTAGTTGTGTCAGGTAGTGTCTTACTGTCAAAGGGTATGTGTAGGTTTTTCTGGGTTTTTTTGCTTTGTTTTTACCTGAACGCAGTGAGAACCAGTTAAAGCACTGCTGTGTGTGAGCAGAATACTGCTTTGGGACCTCTGAGATTTGATTTCACTTGTTACAGTGGCTTTCTTTGATATCAAAGCTTTTTATCTCCCCTTAACCTTTTTCCTTGGTACTGATTTATGTTTTGCTGTTCTTTTTTTCCCCCTTTGTTATTCCCAGTTGACTGTACCTGATTACATATTCTTCAAGTTACTAAGTTATCTTTTTCTAGTACAGCCTGTCATTTTCTTTCATATATGTTAGATCTCTTATCCCCTATGGAGCCAGGCTAGCTGATGTTTCTTGCTTTCCTTTTTTTCTGAAAGGGCCTTTAATCTACTGTTGTTTAAAGACAAAGCTGTAAGATTCTTTTTGTTCACCTTACATGCTGTCCCTTTGTGACTGCTGCTCTTGTACCTTGTTTGCAATATCCCTCGTTGCACAGGGCACTTAATTTGTGCTTAGTGTTAAGCTCTCTAGTAATCCAGCCTTATTCACTAAGGTGGTGGAACTTAGGGCGAAAGCCTCAGATTCTCAGTTCTGGCCACCTGAAGCCTTAATCACATTCAGCCTCTAGGTGTGGGGGGTTGTTTAGGCAGTGATTACTGGCTTCAGCCATCCCTGTTGCTTCTGACTTCCCCTTGCCCCCCAGGGAATCCCAGTCAGCCTTCTGCTGTGGCTTTTCTGAAATAGATCTGCTTTTGTAACAGAACACAAGTGACAGTGTGTATGTACGTTGGCAAATGTATGACGACTTTGCTCTGTAGAAGCTACTGACTTTTTAAGTTTCTCTCTTTTCCTTAAGTGAAGGGCTATGAATATGTCTTGGAACCATCTCCGATTCCGTTACCACTGGAGAAGCCGCAACAGACTCGAGTCTTGCAGGTGTCCTGTGGGAGAGCCCATTCCCTGATCCTGACAGACAGCGAAGGAGGTACGGTATCACTTGTGCTGCTGGCAAGGAATGCCTGACTATGCTTTTATAAAAGCTCCAAAAAAGATTCTCTTCTGTCCTCCAGAACCAGACCGCAGCTGTGCTGTCTGCACTGTAAATGTGGTGCAGGTAACTGTTGGCCTTTTTGGGACTGCTCCTGTGAGGGAGAGCCTTAAGTTGATAAACGTGCCTTGAGCTCCGCTTGGCTCAAGCTATAAACGTGTTGGAAGCTTTTTCACTACAAATCTTGCAAAATACGATTTGTTTATGTAGCCCCAGGCCTTGTTTAAGTGTAGCCTATTTGTCTTGTCCGGTCAGACATGTTTTCGAATTCCCTTTTGGATGGCTATGCCAATACTCCTGTATTACCTTCCCCTTGAAGCCCCAGAGTGCTACATTTATAAAAGCGATTAATTAATAGGCCTTTACGCCGGAGATCCTGTCTGTGAATTGGCTCACCGTGTCTCTGGGAATTCTCTGGCGCGGTGGCTTCGGCGCTGCGCTGAGCGATCCGGCGCTGCTTATCAGTGGGGGAGCTGGTTGGCAGGTTGATGTAACGCTCCTGTGGGAATGCTGATCTATTTCTGAGTCTCCTTGGCAACGGCGGGATGAACGAGGCAATTACTGAAAAAAAGCCAGTGGGCTCCAGGTACTGCTGCTGCGCCTGCAGCAATAGCGCTGGGGTGGTGTTGACAAAAAGGGATTCAGTCACTTGAATTTAAGTGGACTTGGTTTGAAGAAAGCTTATGGCAATTTTTACAGTATCTGTGTTCGACCTTTCAGACAGAGCACTGTGTGGAGGTATTTTGTGTGCCTGAAAAGAGGCTTTTGGGGATTGGACAGTAATAAAACTAGTGCATTTTACTGTTGTTTTTCAGTTTTCACAATGGGGAACAATTCTTATGGACAGTGTGGCCGGAAGGTTGTTGAAGATGAAACTTACAGGTGAGAATCCAAAGATCCTGAACTTCCTTTACGTTAGAAACATAATTGTGTCAAAACAACCCTGCAGAAAAGCCTGGAGGTGGGAAAAATCCGGTAGCTTGAGGATGCCATTTAAGATTAAGGAGTCTGAGAACAGGCTTTTATGCCACAGGCATCGTATAAGCGGCCTGGCTCTTCAGCCAGGCTGGGCGCTGGCTGTCTTCTGACCACATCCACAAAAGGCAGAGAGATGTCAGCACATGACAGCTTTCACAGGGCGTAGCGAGAAAACCCAGCCTCCAGAAACTGAGTGAGGTGGGTGGTGTTGGTAGTCGGCCATTCTCTGAGTGCAAGTGCCATTTCTGAGGGTGCTTCTTTCATCATTTACTGATGGAAACAGCATCCTTTTGGTGAATCTCTTTGCTGTAACTGGCTTTGAATCCATAGTGGTTTTCTTTTACAGGCTCTTTGTGGGCCACAGTGAAGCATATTCTCAAAATTCTCTTTAAGATAGTAGTGATGTAAGCAGGTGATGGGAATATGTTGAGAGTTACTGATACCCTGGCATAGACTAGAAGAGAACTTGCTCATCACTTTCTCTGTGGTCCACAAAACTTGCCCTGTAGAGTTTAAGAAAAATAGCTGTGATTTAGGCAGCTTTTTTTCGCCTCCGTACTGGAAGTTAGTCATTGGTTTGTTCAGAATTCCTGTTTTTGTGAAAGAATGACAACATGGATGCTAACAGTGCGCTGTCTGTGTTCTGGGATATGTGGTTAATCGGTGGTTAAGTGTAGTGTTTGTGTAGGTGCTGCAGTATTATCTAGTGTCTGTGATCCTCCTAGACTAGGGAATGTGTTTGAGAATTGCTCCCACCCCCGGTTCCCGGGAGAGGTTATATTAAAAGTGACAGTTTCTTAACTTCTTAAATAAGAGAATACAAAATTGCTTTCTTCCTATGTGCAGTAATTTTCCAGTGGAGCTATGCTCTTTGAATAGGTAAGAGGACACGTGAAAGAATCTCCTCTCTTCTTAAAATAACACAGTGCTTTTCAGTAAAGGCAGGTCTACCTTCAGGACTTTTAGTTGCAGTCCTCTGAAATCCTCTTGTGTTGCCTTTTCTCTTCTCGGTGGTTGTTTGGTGGTGTCCAGTGAAAGCCATCTCATTCATCAGCTGAAGGAGTTTGACAGCAGAATTGTCCAGGTAAGAGGATCATCTGAACTGGGCTCTGAAGGTGGATTGAACACAGGCTGAACAACTGAGCCCAGAGGGTGGCACGAAGACTAGTTGAATGCCAGAAACTAGTCCTGTACCCCGGGGTCACTACTGGATCCAATCCTGTTTAATGTTTCCACTAATGGTGTCGGTGATGGGACAGAGTGTAGACTCTGCAAGTTTGCAGAGAACATAAAACTGGGAGGAGTGGCTGATAGACCAGAGTGTGGTGCTACTGTCCTGGGCCTGGAGAAGTGGGCTGGCTTGAACTTAGTGAAGGTTGGCAAGGGGAAGAGCAGAGTCCTGCCCCAGGGGAGGAACAGCCCCAGACACTTGGGGCTGACTGGCTGGGAGGCAGCTCTGTGGAAAAGACCCTGACGCTCCTGGTGAACACCAAGGTAACCATGAGCCAGCAGCCTGCCCCTGCTGTGGAGATGACTTTCAGAGGTTCCTTCCAAACTCAAGCAGTCTGTGATTCTGTAATGAAAAGAAAAAAAATATATTGTTATGCAAATCATTTGGTTGAAGCTCTTTGAAATGACAAGGCAATCTATTATATGGATGCTTATAAAAAGCACGGGGTGGCAGTTTGCGCTGTGCCCCTGCAGAGCAGTTGCAACTGGCAGCGCAGGGTCTGAACTTGTTTGCTCAGCTCTGGGTGACACCTGCACGGCAGAGAGGTCGTTCTGACACCTCGTCTCTTCCTGTCCTGATTTCTTGTTCCTCTTTGTCACTTTTATATCACTTGAGAACTGTTTTATTTTGAGTTTTATCTTCCCGGTTTCAAAGTGAGCTGTGAGACTGTGCACTTTACACTAGGCAGCATTTCCCCAGGCAGTGTTTCCAGGTACGGGAGCAGCTCACTGGTACGTCTGCGCCGTTGGAGCAGCACTCTGTGGGCAAACAGTGCTCCTGTTCCACGCAGCATTCTAGAAAGCAGGGCTCATTCATTTAGGCCTTCGTGATGAGAGAGTATGCTGTGTTACATCCTCATGATGTTTTGAATTAGGCTTCTGCTCAGATTGGTCATGATTTTATTTTTTTTAAGGGACTTGAGTAGTTGTGCAAACATATTAGTTTTGTACTTTGATTATGTGCTCAGTATTCTTGGTAATCACTCTCTTAACTTGTGGATTAAATCCCTTTAATCTTTGGCTAATTTTTAATGTCTGCTTTTGAAGATCTTGTCTCTAGTTCATGCCAAGCCTGTGGCAGACATGATTGCTAGTTCAACATAAATGTTGATTTGAGAACACATGTGTTCCTAGAGCACTTACATGGCAAGGAATCAATAACAGTTTGTCGCTGGCACTGAGAGCCATGTGGTAGCAGTCTGGGAAGGGAGTTCTCTTACTCACTCTTTGCTGTTTTATTGTGTAGTACTGTTGAATCAAACTTTCTGCTAACTAGGCCTTGTTTTGGATCTTGGAACAAATCAACTGCAGCTTCACTTTCCACAAGAAAATGCCTCTGTTTTCTGTATCGTGCAGTTCTGAGCCTTGCCTGTCTGCAGACCCACTTGGTGGGGAAAGAAAAGTCAAAATCTGAGTTGCTGGATGTTGTAGAGGGTCAGTGCTCTGTTTACCTGCCAGTAGTGCTTTGTTAAATCCATTCTGAAGGCGTGACCTTTCCTGATCAGCTCTGACTTTTTGTTTGTGTGCAGGTGGTGTGTGGGCAGGACCACAGTCTGTTCAGAACCAAGAAAGGTGCCATCTATGCGTGTGGGTGGGGAGCTGATGGACAAACAGGTAGGAGCTCAGCTCGCATTTGGGTGAGTTGATGATACAGAAAAGCTGTCCTAATTCAGAGCTCGTGATGTATGTTCGGACAGAAAGGACCTGATGTGTTTCCAGCTGTGTGCAGATGTTCTCAGTGCTCTTGTGTTCCCAAACTGACACAAAGCAGTTCATTTTTAGAGGATCTTTAGGATGTCATGCTGGTAATCGAGGCATGCAGTCTGAGGAGAACGTATCAGCTCTTTGAGGCTTGTGAGGGGATGTGGAAGTGGCACAGGAAGGTTAGCTCCCTGCTTCTGTGCAGGCTTTGCCTTCCTGATTCTTGTTTCAGGGTCTGTTTCGCTTTGTTTGTGGCTGCTTGTCCACTGAAGCTGGTAGTTAAGAGAGAAGGACAGAAAGATTTATTTCAGAGGAAGGGCGATTGGGTTATAACATGACATAAGTGGTTCTACGTAAGTGTTAAAAGTATGTCTGGAAAAATATTCTTTATCATCTCTCTCTACTTTTTTCCTTCCAGGTCTTGGGCACTACAACATCACCAGTGTTCCCACGAAGCTACGAGGTGACATTGCTGGAGTAAACATTGTCCAGGTCTCTTCCTATGGGGACTGCTGTCTAGCTGTTTCAGATGAAGGAGATGTCTTTGGTTGGGGAAATTCAGAATACTTGCAGTTGGCATCTGTCACAGAAACCACGCAGGTCAGTTGGCCTTGGGGCGTGTTTTCACATGTTTCGGTTCAGCTGCTGCGCAGAGTTAAAAATGACACACTTCTCCCTGCTCTGGGTTCTTTTTCCAGCAGTATAAATCAGTATAAACTAGCACCACTAGCAGGCTGGTTTTACCTATTCTCACAAGACCAACCTGTCTGAAGTGTTTTGTATAGCTTTAGGGCAGGAGGTTACCCAGCTGTTGATAGGCAAAGGCTCGTGTCACCTCACCCTGGTTTGTTAGTGTGTTACAAGAGTACACCCTGTATTCTCCTCTCTCTGTGCCATGGACTTCACACCAAACTGAGGTCCAGCTCGAGTGCCTGTGCTGGTTTTGGGACAGGATTTAGTCTTTTCGCTGGCTAATCTAGAATTTTGAGTGGCCCTGCTTTGAGCAGGGTGCCAGACCAGATGACCCTGGGAAGTCCCCTCCAGTCAACTCTCATGTTGGTGAACAGGTTTATAGCTCAGTCTTAAACACATTCACGTATCTCAGAGTTTTTGGAGCAAATTTACGTGAGGCAAAAATACAGTGCTGACTTGACACTTGGTATTGCAGTACCGAGGTAGTTAGGCAGGTGGTCTCCCCTTACAGGTAGTTAGGAAACGAAGTCAGGGAATCAATTAGTACGGAGGCTGTGCTTGGTAGAAGGCTGAGGACAGACAATTGCATTCATATGGCTTTAGTAAAACAGGTTCTTTTGTTTCCTGTGCCTCTCCTGATGTGTCCTTAACGTAGGGCAGTAACTGAGACCAGTAAGGCCTGAAGCAGTGAGCAGGGCAGTGCTGTAACGGCTGGGTGCTCGAGGGAGGTCCGAGGGGTCTAAAATGGGTGAATGGCACATTTGCCAAAGGGGGAGCTTTGAGGACAGTACAGTCCCAGCTGTGGAATAGTGGAGCTGGATATCATCTGTGAAACCTGAGGCCGCTGTTTACGTGTGTCAAGCCCTGTAGGTTTCTGTTGTTTTGAACTGTACCAAATAAGAGTGATTTTCTTTGAGTGATTTTTTTTTCCCTAGTATGTTAAAAAATGCTGCCACAGGCCAAATTTTAGTTGCAAAAACTTGCAGCTGTGCTCACCTGTTGATTTTTTCCATTGTGCCTAACTTAGAGGGTCAGGGATATAAGGAGAGAATAAGCATTCCTGGCTTTGTTGCCATGCATGTAAACCTTCCAGTAGGTAACTTTCTCCACTTTGTCCTTACTCTCAGCCTTAATGAATTTCATGTAGTTTTTTTCAACTTGGGACTTGGCATTTGTTCTGTTACTGAGGCGATAAAGGTTGTCTGTATCTGGAATTCAGCGTACGTAAGCTCTAACCACAACTAGAGAACAAGCTGAAAATGCGTGTCTAGTTCACAGCAACTCTCTTGCAACCTCCTACAGGTGAATGTCCCCAGACATTTGCCGTTCAAGATTGGGAAGATAAAGGAGGCTGCGTGTGGTGGGACTGGCAACGCTGTGCTCACGGGTGAGTTCGCTTTTACAGTCATCCTCTCCAGGGCAGAAGGTGGGTGGTAACACTGTGGAGCAAGCAGCCTGTTTACTGGAAACAGGAAAGTACCCTCTGTTACAAAGAGAAAGCTGGGAAGTGTTTCAGCCTGTACATGGGGAGTTATTTTCACTGGCCGCAGAGCGTTGCTTCCAGTTTGTGCTGCTGTGTTTATGCAAACTAGAACAAGAGCCTGGTTGCTGCCAGCAGTTCTGATTTCATTTGCTGATCGCAAACAGGCTGTGTGTGGCCTGTAATGAAGATGGGTATAGGAGGGAAATAAGGTGACATTTGAGAGAACGAATAGCCCTTCAGACACAGTATAAATCTGACAAATAAATTTTGAGAAACTAGGCTGGAAAGTAGAGAGTTCTGAGAACAAGTAAACTCTGCAGTGGGCTGCTTACTGAGCGCTGCTCTGGATTGCTTGTGGCCAGGGGAGCACAGCTTCAAAGTCATCGGGTAAAGGAGGGAGGGACAGGGTTGTACTATTACGAAGCGTCGTCTCGAGGAAGATGTTCGTATATATGATATGGTTGTTGCGATGACAAGACATGGGAGCTTGCAGCATGAGGGGAGCAGAGCCAGCAGACCCAGCAACTTGCTCTGTCTCATGGTGTCCAACTGCTGCCTTTCTCAGGCCCTTGGGGGAAGGCAGGGTGCCAGGCAGAGCGGCGAGCCTGCTGCTCGTTTGGCCATTCCTCAAAGGGAAAATCGGTGATAATAAAACACTCGACCTCTGTCCCATCAGTCCGTTGAAGTATTTTATCCAGCCCGCACTGTTGGTGTTATTTCCCCTTGAAAGCTTTGCCCGTGGAGCTTGATCTGCGTGCAGACAGAGCATAGGAAAGAATGAAGGCGTTTGGTTAGGAATGCATTGGGTATGAATTTTAAATAATTAAGAGGTGCTAGACTGCTCTGGGAGAAAGGAAACTATCCCTTTGGATTTGATTAACTCTTGGTCATGGCACGAATTTCACAAGCGGAGGCTTTCTTAGAGAATGTGTTCTTATTGCACTGCAGAAGAAGGAAATGTTTTTGTCTGGGGATATGGAATTCTTGGGAAAGGACCAAACCTAATAGAGACGGCAGTGCCAGAGATGATCCCACCCAGCCTTTTTGGCTGGTCAGACTTCAATCCGGACGTCCGCGTTGCTCATATTCGCTGTGGACTCAGCCACTTTGCGGCACTTACAAGTAAGTTTCTGGTCCTGCTGTCACGGAGAATTCATGTTGCCATGTTACTGGCATCTTTTACTGTCTTTAAACTTAAAGCACACTGGAATGCAATAGGCGGGGCGGGCAGCATGTTTGCAGGTGTCAGCATGGTTTCTAACTTATGCTTGAATTAATAAAGTGTTACTCTTTTAAAGCAAACAAAAAAGTCTCAAACAGGAAACCTAGGAAAGTTTCTTAATTATTTGTGTGGAATCAGTTAATCAGTTGCACTTTAGAAGCAGCAGGAACTTATGGGATAAAGGAACAAACTAAACCAGAGTCTAAACTGGAGCTAAATGTCAGGGTTCCTTGGCTCTTCTGACCGATGGAGTTAGCAAGCTGAAGCGGGAAGACCTACATATTTCTGATGTGAAGGGTACGATACATCAGTATGGACACCCTCTACTTGGTACCAGCTTTGGAGGGGCTTTGAATTTGAAAGTAATTTAAAAATGGGCAGCAGAGGGCAGCAGCACAGAAAACCCATGTACTTGGCAGTGACAGTAACAGTTTACTAAGGAAAAGCACTTGGTCCTTCTTGGGATGCGGTGTGCGCAGCGGTGGCTGCCTGGGTACAGGGTGCTGGTCACTGCTCTCCCCCTGCTGTTCCGGAAGCTTTAGAAACTGTTCTCATTAAATTGTACTTGGTTATAGATCGTGGTTTGGTTGTGTCTGCTGTGGGGCTGATCTGAACGCTTCTGAGATCTGCATCTTTTGCTGTGGAGCTTAAAAGTCTCCAGCTCGGTTGGACACAAGTTTTTCCTTGTCATTACAAAATCACTTCTGCCAGGGAGCTGCATAACCAGGCGCCTGGTGATGGCTCGGGACGGATTTCGCTGCCTCACTTACCCAGTTTGCTGGTGTGGATCAGATGTACTTTTCTAACTTCCAGCACAAATTATTTGCTTCATTACAAGTGATTCATAGAATCCCAGAACGGTTCAGGTTGGAAGGGACCTTGAAGACCATCTCGTTCCAACCCCCTGCATGGGCAGGGACACCTCTCTCCCACCAGCCCAGGTTGCTCCAAGCCCCGTCCAACCTGGCCTTGAACCCCTCCAGGGATGGGGCACCTGCAGCCTCCTTGGGCAGCCTGTTTCAGTGCTTCACCGCTCTTGTGGTGAAGAATTTTTTTCCTTATATCTAATCTAAATCTACCCTCTTGCAGTTTCAGGCCATTGACCCTTGTCCTATCACTACAGGCCCTTGTAGAAAGCCCTTGTCCAGTTTTCCTGTAGGCCCCTTTTATGTATTGGAAGGCTGCTGTCTGGTCACCCTGGAGCCTTCTCCAAAGGTTCCCTGGAATCTCTTCTGCTCTACTCTTTCTTCAAATAAAATTCCAAAGCAAGAGCTGTGAGAGGGGGAGGCAAAGACTCGTGCCCAGAACTTGCTGCTTGTCCTGCTCATTAGGCATCATTTTCCCCAACCACAAGTGCATTTATTGTAACTGGAACTAAACTCGAGGGCTTTCATACTGCGTGTATAACCCTTTGTGCTCCCAGAAGCACTCTAGCCACACTTGCCAGCATCACAGATAGAATTCTTCCTTTTTAATGACTTTGTTCTCTTTTTTTCTTTTTATTCTTTTTTTTTTTCCCTCCCTGTATAGACAGAGGAGAACTGTTTGTGTGGGGCAAGAATCTAAGAGGGTGCCTTGGAACTGGAAGAATGGAAGACCAGTATTTCCCGTGGAGGGTAAGGATGGTAGTATTAAGACCAATAATATCTTGTTTAGCTATTCTGTTACCCTCAGGGCAAGAAACACCATTTGCTGTGTAGTTTTGTTGAGTAATTTTGAAAGAAGTGGAAGCCTAAGATGTCTGTAGAGCTGCTTTGATTTGCAGAGATCCTTCCAGAGCCTGCTTAGGGCTGGAGGTACTCAGTAAATTTTTAGTCTGATATTTCAGTATTTGGAACTTCAGATCCCAAAGCAACAGCCAATCCTGTACCATCAAACCTGAATGGTTGTCTCCTCCGTGTCCACCTTCTCCTGCCTGCCAGCCCCTACTGTCTCTCCCTCCTCATTCTACCTTTTGTAGGAGCTGGGAGAGAAACCCCCCAGTATTGGTTTTCTGTGACCTAAAGGACTTGCATCACATGTCTAAATGAGGCGAACATCTTGGCCGTGGTGGTCGGCCTGTAGTGGCAGCAGACCCACGTAGCAGTGGGCGTCCTTCCCCTGCTCCTCTGCCAAGTCAAGCAGCCATGGCGGTGGGTCGCTGGGCTGAGTGTGTCATTCCAGTAGGAGATCCTTAGTCACTGAACTGTTTTCCTGGCTGTTTCGCAACACTTCCAGTTCCACTCCCTTCTCACGTGGGTCTGAGAGCCAGACTCTGGGGGTGTGGAGGAGTCTTTGGCTCTGGAGTTCAGCACTCAGCCTAACAGATGTTCCCGGTCTCCATGAAGGCCAAGTAGGAGAGGAGGGAGGCAATCAGTGGGACCACCCTGGAGTCCCTTTCTTTGTGCCTGAACTTGTGGTGGATGTGTTTCTTTAGCATGCTTTCTCCTCCTAAAAATGAACAAAAAAAGACCAACCCTGGGGCATTTGCCTAAAACCCCAGTGCTGTGGCTCAGTGGAGTTTCTGAACTCCTTGAACAGGGCATGACCAGGTTTCCCCACGTGTGGACAGAGCAGGTTGTGCCAGCCAGCCCCCTCCTGACACTGCCCAGACAGTGCAGCAAAGCGAGCACAGTTAGCAGGATCCTCTGTGACCTCCTGCCCTGGAACTACCCGTCTGTCCTCTCCCCTAGCTCTAAGGAAACACTTGGGTTTGTAGCCTCTGCGTTTGAGGTCAGGTGTGAGTGGCGGAGCTGTAACTACGCCAGTGATGAGCTGGGTCTGCTCAGCATCAAAGCGAAAACTGCCTTAGGCCGAGTCGAGCTTTTGGCTCGTTCCGGTCCTTGCCAATGAGAGAAGAGGCAAATCCTTGCGGTGCTTGGGCAGCTCCTCGTCCTGCTGTCTGGATGACGCTCCGTTCGGTCGTGCTGTTTCTGCTGCCGAACAGATGGGCTGAGGCTGCAGGCTCGCGAGCCCGCTCTTTCTGTCCTTCCAAAGGCTTCTGTGAAGGGAGAAGGGGGAGCGTTTCACAGCTCGATGCACAAGCGTGTCTGGTGCTCAGTCTTGCTTTCTCTGGGTTTTCAAGCTGGCCCTTTCATTGGTACCTGTGAAACCAACTGGCATGTTAAGCAGAAGGGGGAGAGAAATAGGCAACGCCAGGTGCAGGGTACCAGCTTGAGAAATAATCTGCTCTTGTGTGTCTGATCCAGGTGACCGTACCCGGGCAGGTGGTGGATGTTGCGTGTGGAGTCGATCACACGGTCAGCATGGTTAAGTCTTTTACCTAGTACCGTTGCTGGGCCTCAGCACTGTGCTAAGAAGACGAGGAGATTTCATGATGAGCTTCCTGGAAGGGAAGACTCATTCCGTGAAGCCAAACCAGAAGTGACTGTGAGCAGAAATGGCCGTAGCAACGCCTGGGCGTGTTGTCATCTGCCTCGTTGAAATGCTGCAGCCTGGCTGGAAGTACATTCCCTGAGGAGAGTGGAAACGCAGGGAGTGCTCTGTCGGGTTCATGGTGAGCCCCCAGAGAGTCTGAGCCCCAGCCCACAGCTGGTGCGTCCCTCTGTGCCTGGGGATAGCGAAGACTGGCATGAGATGAAATCTGTAGCACAAGACGTTTCACTTAGGGACATTTTCCCTGTCACCAGCTCTGGCGTGTCAGTGTTGGGCCGAGCCAAGCTACATCTCAGGGGAAGGAGAGTCTCTGCACTCTTCAGGGCTATGCTGGCTCTTGGTCCCAGAGAGCCCGTTTCAATGAGCCAGGCTTTTCGGCAGTGCCTGCCCAGGGAAGGAGTCTCAGTGGGCAAGAAACGGAGCCTCGTTTCTCCGTACCTGCTTGGCAGAGAAGTTGTGGTGAGCGCATTTAGGACACAGTGAGCTGATGGAGAAGGGGATGCAGCAGCTCTATGTACTTCCCAAATCTTGCACTGATGTGTGGGAAACTCACCTGTGAAATACTCCAAACATTAGGCAGAGTTACGTGGTTTCCATCTGCGTGAGTTATTTCTACTGAGTAAATTATTTTGGCAAAATCCAAGCTTATGTGTTTTTAATGAAGTGATTATATATAAAGTGTATCAGTCATAATGGGTGTGTTCTTGAGCTTCACCTCACACATGAGCTGCTCTCCCTTGCGCTCTGTGGCTAAACTTCAGCATTTTGGTTTACGGGGATGTGACAGGGACCCTCTTCTGTCAGCTGAGACCCCCCTGCACCTGCAGGACCGGTGCCCTTGGAGGCAGGCCCAGTGTCTGTGACCACAGGGGACATTGCACACTCCCATTTTAGCTCCATTAGCTGAAGTTCTGTATCAGATGTGTTGTGTAATTACCAGAAGTCGGGGGAGTTCAACTGCCTGGATGAGGTCAATCTTGAAGGGCTTTGCATAAAACACAGGAAAGGTGAAACTGCACAGAGACATGGAGACCAGTCGTTATTACCGTCCTGTGTGTCTGGTACCGCTGGGCTGGGCTGAAGCAGAAGCAGAAAGCTGCCACTAATTGGCGGCAGACTTTCACTGCTGTGACTTCCCATTAAGTTAGCCTTAATCTCTACTTTATGCTGTGTGTGACTCTGGCACCTTGAGCTGCCCCAACATGTCTTGGTGCCCTCGTAGGAGCAGCTGTGTCCTTTTAACATAAGGAAGCTTATTAAAGCATTGCAAACAAATACAAAGCTCTGGTGAGAAAGGTGTTGCAGATAATTCCCTCTGTGGCTGTTGCTGTTGGCGGAGCACTGCAGGTGCTTAGCCACGCTCCTTCACAACGTCCCTGCTGCAGCTCGGGGCTGGGCCTTCTGCAGAGCTGGGAAGAGAATTAAGGCCGTGTCATTGTCCTTGTTGGTGTTGCAGTCTTGCTGTGCTATAAATTGCAAAAGCTGTGTGTTAATTAGATGCCAGCAAGGTCTTTAGCCTTGAATGGAAGTGTTGTACAGCTTAATGGGGGGTTTGGGGGGGGGTGTGGGTTGTTTGCAGCAGCTGTGGGCATCAGACCTGCTGCTTGATGGGAACGAGGGCCTGCAGCCCCCATCGCTGCCCCGTGCTTCGGTCATGGCAGTGGGGTTGGCCTTGGCTGGGTGCCCACTGTCACCCCTCCCATCAGCAG
>NW_009694098.1:15987-16650 GCF_000703405.1 Apaloderma vittatum
GCCCCCCCCCCCATTTGAGGGAGAAGGAAGTGGCAGAAGGTGTCTCCTAGTGATACTGGGGAGCGCTGTCTGCAGTGCTGTGGTGCATCGTTTTTGTCCTTCAAACCACAGCAAATCAGCCAGCCCAAAATACACCTGTCTCCCTAAATATACCGGGGATGATGTGGTGTGCAGGCCATGGACGCACATGGGGAATAGCTCAAATTAGAACTAAAAATAATCTACTTGATTTTTGCATTGATTAGCAAGAGTAATTCGCCCTCCAAACAGCACTGGGCTGTTGCCTTTGGCTTAAAATAGCCTGGAAGCACTTCAGGATGAGACACCTGGAGCCGTATCCCCGTACAGCTCCGAGCACAGTGGGAAGGTGCGAGCCATTCCTGCCCAAATGCCCTGTCCATGCCCCTCCATGTCAAAAGGCTACTGGCCACCGGGCAACGACCTCGCCAACCTGGGAGGTCACCAGCTGCCCCGACACCCAACCCGACTGGGAGGAACACAGCTGGAAGGCCACAACACCACCAGTATTTTAGGCACCTACTTTGCAGCAAACTCCTTTCTCTAAAGGAGCCTTCAGAAACAAATGACTATTAATTGGGCTGAACCACGCAAACTACTCCTGAAATATTACTTAGTCATGGCAGCAGAAATTTATTTATTTTT
>NW_009694098.1:16681-17008 GCF_000703405.1 Apaloderma vittatum
TTGGTCCTTTCCAACCCGACTGTTCTGTGTTGCCCTGCCGGGATCTCTGCTGGGGCTCTCCAGGCTCCTGAGCATCTCGCACCCTTCCAACAGGCAGAAGCAAAGCTCTGCACGTACACCTGCAATGTCCCACGGACTTCTTCGAAGGAAGCAGGATGGGGCAGGTTTGGCAGCTCCTAGAGATGAGTCACAGGATGGAGAAGGGTGGGGAGGAGGGAAATACACCAGGAGACACCTCCAGGACACTGGGGAGCCTGGGGGACACCTGCTGAGCTCCCTAAATGGGTGTACGTAGGCAAAGAGCACTTGTGGCCCAGCATGGCCACA
>NW_009694098.1:17040-20462 GCF_000703405.1 Apaloderma vittatum
ATGCCAAGCTCTGCTTTATTTTCATCAGTTTGATCAGTACAAAAGCAGACAGCGTATGTTTCACTTTTTATTCTTTTTCATTTTAATTAACACTTTACAAAGTACAAAATATACTGTCATTTATTTTGGAACATTAGGATTTTTTTTCTGTGTTTTTTTTTTTCTTTTTCTTTTTTCTCTTTTCCATACAGTACATAAATCTCAGCTTTTCAGCATAAGACCAGCAAAGAAAACAAGCGTGTGCACTCGCTGGGAAAGCAAAGTATCCACTTCTCAGCTCCACACTTCGTGCCCAGGGCAAGATCCTCAGCTGCAGCCACCGCTCCCACTGCCCCCACACCGTGCTCGGCACGAAGCCGCCAGCAATTTGGGTCTCCCCGATGGGTTGTTCCCCCACGTCCCACCCTCCCAGTGCCCAGCTCCAGCAGCTTTTCCACAGCCACAGCCTGGAGCAGGGACCCCTGCAGGGGGTGGACACCCTCCCCCAGTCAGTTTGCAGCAGTATGGTAATTAAGCAGAAAAAAAATATATACTGGGGGTTTTTTCCTTGCCTCCCCCATCAAAGGAAAGGCTCCCGTGGGCTGAGAGGTGAGCAAGGAGAAGGGGCTGCAGGAGGTTGGGGTGTGCAGGGCTGCCCCTGTCCCCAGCCCGACTTCAGTCAGTTTGGTGGGTGTCTGAGGCCAGAAGTGGTATTTCATGTACAGAGAAAAACAAGACATAAAGTTGTTTGGTGGTTTTTTTTAAGAAGGTCCTAAAGATTAGTGTTTCCTTCCCAAGCTGCCCAGCACAGCCATGCCAAAGGGTCCAAGCTGGGCAGTGACTGCAGCGGCAGCTTCTCTGCTCACGTGGCTGTTCTAGAAGTTTTGGTTAATGCTATGGCCATCCTGGGCATCTGGGGAAAGGCTGGGATCCTTCTTAAGAAGTCCAAAAAAAGGGGAGAAAGCGAGAAATGCTTAGTCTTGCTCAAGCCAGGTGAGACACTACTGAAGTGACGATGCACTACGGCCGCGGAAGGGCTGACTGCCCTCCCGGCCAGCTCTGCACAGGCCACCGTGGTGGAGTTTCAGCATAAACCTGCACCATGTCCCCACAGGGCAACAGAGGAACCCAACCACAAATCTCTTCCCAGGCACTGATGGGGCTGACGAGGCTCCCTCTATATTAACTCTCTTGGGTGCCTGATGGTGCCCAAAGAGCAGGAGACAACCGATGTGGGCCGGCACCGTGCCGGGGGGCTGCAGCCGGACAGGGACCCAAGGGGGTCTGCAGATTCAGAGGGTGTTCCCCAGGTACTGTGGCACCAGGAGACCCCCAAATCCCAGCACCACCAGGACCTGTTGGCACGGCTCGCTGGTGGGAGTGGGTGAGCGCAATCCCCAAACTGAGGTCACCGCTCGCCTGATTTTAGTGAAAACAAGGGGAGAGCAGGGAGTTAATGGAGAGGGAGGAGAGAGGCTCTTCCAAAGGCTGAATCAGAGCATCGGAAGCTGGATCCTGCCACATTTCACTGCCCAGCAGCCTCCTTCTCCCCTGCTTGTCCCAAGAGCTGGGCAGGACGAGTGTGCCCTCACTGTCACTGCCAGAGGCAGCGCAGAACTGGACAAGGAGGAGGATGGGCTGGCAGAAAACACAGCTGCCACAGTGCTAAAAGAAATGTCTCTTATCAACTTGGGTGTCTCATGAACCCCAAATCCAAGGGTGTGTCCCAAGCCCAGCTCCAGCACAACCAGCAGCACCAGGAAAAGACTGTTCCCGTGTCCGTGGGGAGCCACACAAGCAGCCCAGCACCCTGCCCCACGGACACTGATGAGCTCCTCTGCTCTCCTGCTGCGGGACTAGTTCACAAATGCAGAGCAAATAAAAACCTGCAGGAAGGAAGAACTGAGACGGTGTCGCTCGGGCCCCGTGGGGCTGGGAGAGGGGATCCCTGCGGGCAGGGTCTGGAGACGAGCGAGGACACGATTCATTTTTGAATTCTATGCTATAACTAAACCAAGGCTGATGTCATCGAGCCAGACCAGAGAGCGTCTGCTCCCGACAGTGCGAGGAGAGCTGGAGGCTCCTCCTGAGAGCTGCCCCTCTCACACCCTGACCTTGCCAGCCCCAGCACCACTGACCCACAAACACACACCTGACAAAAAACACAAGAGGTTTGCTCCCTGAAAGGAGACGTTCAGAATTCAGTGATTTCTTCAAGACCAGGTATTGCTGCAGACGAACCATGAGGCTGGATGGGAGCACCCTGAACGCCCCAGCCATGGGGACAAGGGTCCCTGTGAGTCCTGCCCAGAGGCAGCCAAGGAAGGTTTGCAGTTCCTGCAGTTGTAGCAGCAGAACCAGCTCTTTGGGTAATTTCACTGACCTCAAATATTAAAAAAAAAAAAATCACAACGCTGGCCTTAAAAATAACTACAAGAAACAGCTACAACAAAATGCTGTGGGTTTTGTCTCCTCCGCCCTACGCACACAAACCCTTCGCCCCTTCCTTCAGCTCCCCGCATGGCAAATGCTCTCTCACTCGTCCTCCGACCACAAACCCAAAGACAACGGCTGGTTTTCCTCGGCAAAAGGGAAATTCCCTCCGCAGCCCCTTCCGGCTGATGGGAAAGGCTCTGTGGGGACAGCGAGGACGTGGTGGCCCAACGTCCTGCGCTCCCGGCTCCCCGGAGCTGCCTCCCACCAGCCAGAGCCCCGTGGCTCCCCAGTGTGTTTCAGCAGCTGAACGGGGCCAAGCTCTGATAAGACAACGGCTGGTTTTCCTCGGCAAAAGGGAAATTCCCTCCACAGCCCCTTCCGGCTGATGGGAAAGGCTCTGTGGGGACAGCGAGGACGTGGTGGCCCAACGTCCTGCGCTCCCGGCTCCCCGGAGCTGCCTCCCACCAGCCAGAGCCCCGTGGCTCCCCAGTGTGTTTCAGCAGCTGAACGGGGCCAAGCTCTGATTTGGGGGCCTGAAGGAGCATTAAAGCTCGCAGCAGCCTGTGGGCAGCTTCCAGCTCCACTCCCAGAGCACTGGGTACTAGAAAAACTGTGGTTTTCAAGTTACAGAAGAGCCACTAGGAATCCTTTGGGAAAACGAAAAAGCTTATTACTGTAATTGTAGAAAGCTGGTTTCAAACCCTCAAGACACTGAGAGAGCAGCAGAAAGGTGGGAGGAGCAGGGGGACCCCAAACTACAGCCTCCTCCAACAGCATCTTCCCAAATGCCCCGTGCCAGAGAAACACTGCTTCCGCCACATCCACGTGGGGAGGGAAAAAGCAACCAGCCCCCAACTTGAAGGATGAAAGGAGCCCTTCTTTTTTGGCATCATCTTTTCGGGTTGCGAGGACACTGGTAAAACCGCTGGCTTGGCCTGGAGAGGGACCCTCGGTGGCTGACCGGCGCAGCCTCGGCCCAGGTGGGGGACAGAGGGGACACAGGGGGA
>NW_009694098.1:20511-24939 GCF_000703405.1 Apaloderma vittatum
TCCTGCGGGGAAACTCTGTCTCCGCTCCTAAAGCTACCCACCCTTTCAATTACAAAATGCTGCAGAAAGCTAAAAAAGGACAAAAACAAACAAAAAATCCCAAGGGAGCCCAAGGAATGAAGCAGCTGGTTTGCAGCCACCCCACCTCTCGCGCAGACGGGCCGGGCTGGCTGTGGCCACGCCGGAGCCGGGACAGGGGCTGTTCCCACACCTCGGCCCCAAACCTGCCGGGATTTCAGCGGGGATGAGCTGCCCCGGATCTGTGCTCCCTCCTGGTCGGGCCCTCGCCGAAGCCGGGGCAGGCAGCAGCAGAGGTAACCGTGCAAGGGCATCACAGAGCAGGGAGAGGCTGTTACACCTAATCTGCAATGACAAAGTAACATTCAGTCCCAGGCTTCGGTATACAAATCATCTGGCCAACCTGAAGGAGAAATGGCTGGTGCTGTCTAAAGAGACCAAGAGAGGGACATCTTGGCTATCTATGTTCCAAAGAGGTATGTTTCTCTGCACATTCACACTCTAGAATTAGAATATACTTTGTCTGATACATACTTCATTTATTTCCCTGCTTAAAGCAGGGTCTGTGCATTGCTTCACGCTCACCAGAGCTTCTGCCGGGGCTATTGCTGCTGCAGCCAGGATTTGCTGATCAGCCTCCAGTGCACGTCCCGTGTCGCAGAACCCGTCCTTTTCTCCACCTGTGCTAACTAGAGCCGGTACTTCAACCCAGCTGTGCTTCGTGACCATTAAATAAAGAAGGAGGCCGGGAGAGGGAAAAGGGGACTGAAGACACCGTAATGACTCAAGATTCACCATCGAGTGTTTCCCTCCCAGGTGCCCTGCGAAGGTCTCACAATCCTCGCTGGGGAAGCGCACGGGGCATTTCTGCACCGGCTCGGTGCTGCCAGGATGCCCGAGGGATATTGCCGGCCCCTGCAGGGTACGGACAGACAGACAGACAGATGTGCTCACGTGGCGAAGGTATCGAAATCTGCAGGCAGATCCGCACATCTTGGCCAATGTAAACACACCGCAGCACACGCTATAAAATGTAAATACTATTTGGCAAAGGATTACTGGGTTTTACTCTCTAGCAGGTAATAAAAGTTTAATCCAATCCAATGTTTGCACGCAGGACTGGAACAGGTAAGTGAGACGCCTTAAGCTGCTTACTGGAGATGTCCACCATAGTCTTAGTAATAGGGAGAAAAGAAATCCTCATCAGAAAATGACTGCTTGTCCATCACCGAATGCTGCTGTGAGACACCTCTGCTCGGGAGTGAGCAGCTGACGCTCAGCCTTGGGCTGAACGAAGAATTTCTCCCTTGTCATTACCCTAAAGTATCAATTATCCAGTGCCAGGAGAGGAACTTTTGCTCTCACTGAGCCCTGACTGAGCCGACACAGGACCCGGCACCTTCTACTCCAGTTGCTGCGCTCTGAAGCAGGGAGTGCGAATGCCCCAGTGTGCTCACACAGCCCATGTGGGTCCAGGGACCGGAAAAGCCACAGGGATGTGAAAGCCATGCAGCCACAGTCCCTGACACCGCCTCAAAGCACACAGAGATACCTGGAGGCTGTCCCCCACTGCGAGGTGTCACCCTTGCTGGGGTGGTGCTACTGGGACAAATACAGCCCCAGGGGTCACTGGGCTGAGTGGGGAGGCTGGGCAGGGGAGGGGGACGACTGAGTTGAAGAGGAAAAACAGCAAAAATACTTTTGTGTTCACACTGACAAGTAAAACTGCACCCATTCCTATTGGTACAACCAGGACAGAAATAAATTCTCTGTTGCACCGCTCAGTACTCCAGCTGTCTCCTCTGTTCCCCTGGTGTCTGCCTGCCTGGCTACCAACTGGGACCTCTGCAGAGCTTCTCACTGTCACACCCCACACGCTGCGCACGGAGACGTGTGGGGACCGGCCGAGACAGAAACAGGGATGTCCTCAGGAACAGAGAAGCTGGGGCTGAGACCACAGCTGCTGCAGGGGCTGAAGCCCTGGCCCTTCCGTGGCAGCATTGCTTACACCAGGGAGGTTGTCCCCTTTGTAACAGAAGAAAATTCAAGCAAAGCTAAGAAAAGATGGGAAACAGATTCTTTCAGAGCCAGACTCTGATCAAACACATGCAATTTAGCCTCTAATGTCCCAAACAGCTTCCCCACCTTCACAGCATGCCAGAGCCACGCTGCTAAAACCTCATCCCAGGGACACACTGTGAGAGAACCGGTCCCCACATGGGGCAGCCGGGGAGAGAACGTGCCAGGAGCACCTGGGGATGGCACTTCTGCTTTCTGCCTTGCCTCGCTCAGGTGCTCACACGCTGCTGAGAGCAACAAGCATGTCAGGAAAACTACTGGGTGCTCACGGAGCTATTGCTGGAGCCTGAGGGACCTCCTCTGCTACGCGTCTACTGCGTTCCACTGCCTTCTTCCCTTCCCAGCATCTGCAGGACAGAACTTCATGCTTCAGAAAAACTGAACCTGGACGCTTTTCTTGAGTAAAGCCATCACGACCTTCCAGTCACGTTTTTGTTCAAGTGTTGGTTCTCCCCACACCTGCTCTGCATGATGTGTCTTAAAAGACTAAACCACTACCCAGTGCCACTCACAACCCTGAGAGCAGGGTCTGACACCAAGAAGCTTTTTGTCAGACATGAGGGTTGACTCATTCCTGACCAGCAGCATTTCCCACCTGTGGCCCCAGGAACGGTAACACTGAGCTTGGAGTTACCGACCCATTTGGAAGCAGCAGCACGATGTTTACGCGATGAACGCTCTTTATAAATGGCACTGCCATTAAGTAAGTCTTGAGACTAATGTCACCTGCTGCAAGTGCCACGATCTCTGTGCCTCAGCAAACCCAAATACTTCCATTAAAGCCTCCCTATGCGAGAGAGATTAATACACATGACTTAAAGCACAGTCTTTCAAAAACTCTTCTCAACTGCAAACCAAACCGACTTCAATGTTAGAAAAGAAACAGAAAGCTGCACACACCTAGGCAGGGCTGCATTTATGGGGCAGACTGAAAACCTGCAACCTGGAAGCGCCAAAAGGCGAGCTGTGAGGCAGCAGCCCCCCTGCCTTTGGTGTAACTGAAATAGGACAGGGGATGTTTCTGGGTAAAACCCTTTCCCCACCCGGACTCTGACAGCACTCCCGGTCAGCAGGGAGCTGTGATGACGAGATGCAAAGACCACACACTTCCAAGGTTCAAACAGCCTCTCCTACTTTTAACAGGAAAAGACCCTCCAACACTTCCATATCTTTAAAAATAACCCATTGGCTTACGCTCCTCACAAGCCAACAAATGCAAGTTTCCCAAGAAGCAGAAGTGCTCTGCGTTAGCCACGGGCTACCCTCTCGTCACCTAGCCACCAGCAGATACACCCACCGGAGACCACGCACCCGCAGCCTCCTCTGGAGACGCTGGGGGACGCTCCGGAGGAACGTGGCCACAAGCCCCGGCCAAAACGTTGCGGGCAGGAGGTGCAGGTGGTGTGCCCGCGGCCAGAGCCCAGGGAAGGCGGCAGCACGGGCTCGATGGAAGCCCCGCTGCAACCCCCCAGCCAGGGTCTGGGCAGGCACTTCGCAAACAAACCATCACTGCTCACACACTGAAGCAATTGAGGGCAGCAACTAAAACACACATAAAGAAAGAGGAGCCACTTTCCTACAGTCTCTGTGCTTGAGGCATCAAACTGAAGAGGAACAGGGTGTTTCTGGAGCAGGCAGCAAAACCCGACGCTGCGACTCGGCACGGGTCTCTGCCTACTCCCAGCAAGGAGAGGAGCCACAGCTTTGCTCCAGGTCAGCTTCGCTGCTGCTCGTCACTAAGAACGTGTAGAGAAATCCCGAGAGCGTAACTAAGTGTTCATATTGCCTATATACTTGAATTAAAAATATATGGTGAATAAATGTGTGTATACAGCACTTACTACATATACATCCACACACAGAGCGTGTGCCTAGAGTATACACACATGTACCCACGCGGTATATATTAACCTATATTGCTCAAGTATATATGCTATGTACAGTATATAGCCGTACGAACATAAACCACAGGTATTTATATATGTGTACAATCGAGACGTACTAAGTAGTTCTATGTAAACACTATACAATATACGAACATATGCACACACTTGCACAGTAGAAAGGAATTTGTAGCCCAAATCTACTCGGGGCAGGGGAAAGAGGACAAAATCCTACGTTAGTAACACACATGACATGAGAAAGTTGACATTTCTAAGAAAACAAAGGCCTCGGAGAAACAAGGAGGGAGCGGGAGGGCTTTGTTCTCCTTGCCCGCCTAGCCCTCCTTGCAGGGCTGGAAACGCTTTTTGCATTTCGCTGTTTGGTGAATTTTTGTGCAACGAGAGGGCCCGGGGAGGGTCCCGCAGTGTTAAGGTGATCCCTGACGAG
>NW_009694099.1:0-12079 GCF_000703405.1 Apaloderma vittatum
TTTTCTTTTATTTTTTATTGTTCTTCTTTTCTTGGGTATTGTTAGGTAAAATATATTTATCCAAAGCTTTCAGGAGTTACTAGGAGAAACTATCGTTTCAGCCACTAAGGTTATCTCTGAGAGAGGTTTGTTTGAGGAAGTGACCAAAGTTACTTCACATAATTGACATCTTATACAGTAGAGAAACTTAGAGAATAGCTTTTATCTGCCTTAGATTCATGCTAAAAAGCTTAACTGTTTGATCTTTGCAAGATAATACATTCTAACCAAATTTTACAGTTTAAAAGTAACCTCTAAAGAAAGAAGGGGGACAAACAGAGTAAGAAGAATCTGTTCAATCATGTATCACACTGGGAGGTCACTCATCATGTTGTTCATTCATATAGATAGTGCTTTAGCTACAAAATTTTATTTTCATGCTAGTACAAATATGGAAAATGAACTTTGAATTACATTAACTGTTTGTTTATGCATTTTTCTATTGTAGAACTAGCCTGCAGGCTAACAAAATGTTAGCTTGCCTAAAGGGTATTCATTTAAATTAATAGTAAAAATTTTTCTGACAGATGGTAATTTGCTTATTTACAGCTCCCATATTGAATCTTCAAATATAGTAGATACAAATTAATAACCTTCAGCTGAAGGGCCCTTGTTCCATCTTGATTGCTTCAGCTGCAAAGAAATGAAATTCCCTTTTACTTTTTCTGTTTCTAATTACCATCTTGTGACACCCCATCCTATCTTCCTTCTTCCACATAAAGTTCAGATATGTTGCTATAAAGTGGCAATAATTAGTTATGAGGGTGGTTGTATAACTAACTCTCAATTACTTAGTTGTGGAATTGAAACTGTTATACACTGAATTCCTTTTTTTTTTTTCTTCCAAGAGTGATCTTCCTTATGCAGCTTTCATTTCACACTACAGGCATAAATCAAAAATAAGGTAATTGGATTACTGTGAACGTTTGAAAGTACATACAGAAACAAACAAACACATTTAAGAAGTTCTATTACTACGAAGTGACTTTTTATTTCATTTAGGTTTTTCCTTTTTAATGTTTAATATTATGCATGCTTTTTTATAATTTTATAGTTTTCTTTCTATTTTCTTTTAGTTTTCTAATTTAAATTATGATGTTGCTTACAACTGGTATATTTGTTCAAGAAACTTCCTGCCCACATACAGAACTTTCTTAGGGGAAACATGAAATCAGTATGCCTGTAGTCTTCACTGACTCCTGGTTTATTTTGAAGTGCAACTGATCTGTTAAAACCCTATCACTTAGCAAATTAAAACCACCCACAAACAGCTGTAATCATCTCATTGGCTACAAATAAAATAAAGGTGTACAGTTGTAACATACACTAAGCTGGATCACAGATGTAGCAGGATGTGCCAAAAACCATGAGGATTGAGGGGAGGAATTGCTGCATCTACTGGTACTTCCTTTTTACTACTATTTTTTATTTGAACTACCAAGATTAGACTTACAGAAAGACATTCATCCATGGACATGCCACGATGTATTCCAAAATGCAGAGGTACTTTTAATAAATCTCGAATAAATATTAAAATTAGTCAATGTTTACATGTAGGGCAGCTCTTCTGTTTGTCTAGAAAGTAATTTAGAGAAATAAGATCACAGAATCTTTTTTCTAGGGCAAAAGGAGTACTTTAGTCCAACCCCATTGAAATTTGTATGAGATAAACTAATCGATTTTTTGGTACCTGTTTATTAAAGTGATACATATTAATAAAGAAATTTGTTAGGTCCTTTTAGAAATCTAGTGAAATAAAAAGAACATAAAAATTTCCAAAAATGGTGATTTGTTGATTTGATGAAGGCCATGGAGTTAGTGAAACTTACAACAGTGGTGAACGCAACTAAACTGAAAAGAGCAGGAATCTTAAAAGCAAGAAAAAGGGATGCTTCATATTTATTTTCTTACTATTTTTTAATACATGTTTAGGTTTCTTTGGGTTTTGTTTGTAGGTTTTTTTTTCCTTCCACGTGTTCCAACATGCTACTAGGGAACTAGACCAAAATTTTCTCAGGTTCTATCCATGTCAACTGCACGGAAGAGTACCTACTTCACTTTTGTTGTGAACTTCCTTATTAGCCACATCATTGTACATGATCATTTCTTCCTGAGATCTTTGTAAGGGGAAATCTGACTACATTATTTATATGCCGTGATAGAGAAATCTTACTCTGCTTCGCTGTGTTAGTGGGCATATGTAGTACATTTCATTTGTTTCCTGGGTACCTGACCTGAAACTCCTAGTATGTGATTTAAAGAACTTGGATCTTCATATGACAAATAGAAAAGCCCTGCTCCTTTTCACTTTTTATTGCATCTTAACATCTGTATTGATAAACTAAAAACCTAAAGGTGTTTTACTGTAAGAGAAATTATATGTGCCTTTCGACATACACCTACAAAATCATGGTCTCCATCTTTTATGTTGAATGTCTTGAAACAATAAATATTATTGCATTGCAATCTCTGCACATTTGTTCTCCATTTGTGAAGTGTAAAGGACAGTAGTAGTTAAAAATATATAATTTAAAGAAATATAAATTACTTTTTGATGAGAACCTAATATATGAGATCAATGGAATAAATTAATGCGATCATCAGGTAAATTAATAACTTTCATCTCACTCCAAGAACTGAATAGAACACACAGAAGATTACAGGGGTCTGCATGCTGAACACTAAGTCCAAAATACAGAATAATTTGTAGTCTTGAAATAAGCAAGTTTTATAGAAAGCAACAAACTACACTGTGTAAACACACAGCAAGATACTTTTGGGGTTCTGGAGAACAATAAATAATTATGGTGTTTGGAGGTAAGTATCATACCCGAAATAATGTGACCCCTGGACTCACTTTGGATTGTAACAGGTTCTGGATTTCCACAGACAACATAAGACATGTAACCACACCTAAAATTAGAAAATGTAAAAGATTTATTGAGCAATGTGTAATAAGCAAGGGCTAATGAAAGGATTGTGTACTAGAGAGAAGTAGACTGGTTAGGAAAACGGGAGAGAAAACAAGAAAGGTGAGAGAAGAGAGGAAAGAAGAGGGGAAAAGAGACAGAAAAGTCACTACCCTGGGTTCCAGCGTCATCTGTCTTGGTTATCGGATTCAGGATGCTGGGGCATCACCAGTACCTTGGTAGGGTGCATTTTTATAGTGTTTGGTACATCTAGCCCCCTCCTACATGTGGAGTCTGCATTAATTTCCACACAGGCCCCAGGGCATCTTCCAGAGAATTCCTCAAATGAGTTAGGGTTGGGGGAGGGCCTCTGGTGGTCCTCTGGGGATTGAATTTCCCTGTAACTTGCTAGACTGTAGGCCCCGTTGGATGATCACATTGTTTCATTGATATGGTCAAGTGAAGTCAATCAACACACAAAGGAAGCGGACCATCCTTGCAGGGGCCCATTCCTGTGACCAGCTGGAATCAGGCCCAAGTGGCAAGATAAGATAAGGACCACTGCTCTTTGAGACATCTTTTTTTACAGTGTCTCACAGTAAGTTGTCATAGTCCATCAAAAAGGAGCTATGCTGACTTGGAGCACAAATACAGAATGTTTAATTCTGTCATGGAATGTTTTCCATCAATTCCTCTTTAGAGATTTAGTTCATTAAGTGAGTTTTCTTCCAGTTGTACAAATGTAATCTGGTATCCCATTAATACGTGAAAATCAAAATAAACACTCAAATTATCATTTAAATGGAACTCAAAACTGAAAGGAGACAATTTGATTAATTTCATTGCCTTTGCTTTATAATTAAATATTCGTGCTACATTTTGTTTCCAATATTATGCAAACAAAGCAATAATAGTCTTTATCTTCAGAATATAAACACAATTGATTATTCAGTGCTACTAAAGAATTATGGTTTATGCACAGTTTAGACAAGCCTATGGTAGAAAATATATTCATAATTCCCTTTTAGAAGAAATATATGATTTAAGCATTCCAGGCATAATTCATGTGAGTGAATTTTCTATTTCTACACATGCCATTTAAAGGAGGTCTTCTCAGCTAGGCTCCATCTATTGTATCACTCAGATTGGAGGGGCATTAAAGTCATCGTGTTGCCAGGGAAATCTTATCTCATCGAGCTATATTCATACTGTTTTATCTAGCACAGATTTACTTGCAGGAGGTTTTCTCTTTGTTTTTCTCCCTTAGTGGTATTTTCAACTGACTTTCTTCTTAAAGAATCCCATATTTTATTTTCATGTTATACTCAGCAGCTGTTCTACAATTATCTATCTATCTATCTATCTATCTATCTATCTATCTATCTATCTATCTATCTATCTATCTATCTGCCTGCCTGCCTGCCTGCCTGTCTGTCTGTCTGTCTGTCTGTCTGTCTAATAGCCATCAAGGAAAAAAGACTGGTTTTACTACCAGCATTTTTCTGTCTGCTGATACACTTTTGGCTACATCTGAAGGAAAAAGAAAAAGGAAAAAAATACAAACACCGTATTATCTCAAGTCTACTAATTTCTTTTTGATTATTATTTTCTTCCACACCATATCAGCAGATGCACTCGCTGGCATGGGTGCTTCTAAGAGAAGATAAGTAAAGCAAATGTTCGAGAATTATGATTGACAGTGAATTTCAGATGAGTAATTGTGAAAAATTACATTTGGTACCTGATACAAAGGTTTTCAGTTGCATAATAGTAGGATGAAGTCATACAATTAAGTTATACTGATTTAATGATCAAGCATGCTCTGATACTCTGAAAATAAGTACTAACTTTTTTTTAATTAATTGTAGTACTGCAGTTCATGAAAGCCACTTAAAAGTTCTTGGGTTCTATTTTCGTAGGCTCTTAAAAACAAAGATTTTCCACATAATAATACCAATTACAAAATAAATTAAGTCAATAAACAACACTTAGGTGATTTTTTACAAAACACTTTATTTGCTGCAAAATATTTCTTACTAATACTCACATTGTTCAGTGCCTGCTTCTGCCATTCTTCAAGCCTTGCTCTTTCAGAAGTGATCTTTTTATTCCTAAGAAATTGTTTGCAAAAATTTTGTTTGGAAGATTTAAGGAACAATTAGATTGGCTAGTTAGGGTGAGTTTTGTATTATCTGACTTAGAGGTGATCTGATATGATACATTTGATAAAGGTACATTGTTTCCTATTTTGCTTTTAGCAGACACTGTGTCATTTATTCTTTAAATAGGGAAAGTGAGGCATGATTTTACTTTGAGATATTTTACTTTTGAGATATTTCTGAAATTTGTATATATTTGGAACCACAGATTCCACTACAGATTACTTCACATCATCTTTATCTTTGCATTTAAGTTAATGAAGAGAATTTTCTGGTTTTCACATTCAGTTTCTAGATGTGTGTCATGATTTCATTTCTCACTGTTACATAAGTACACTAGGAAGAAATATCACATTATTCAATGGATTTGGGTTCCATCTATTTTTTTAGTCATTTACATAATGTATAGTATATAGATTTGAATAAGGAAAACAGATGTTGATCAAAGATTTTCTTACAGTTTCACATCATTGTAAAAATGAGACTAGATGTTGCCCACCCATTGGTGTCTCCTGTGTCTGCTGCCTTGTACTGAGTTCTTACAATTTGAGAGACAAAGCCAGTCAGGTTATGATGTTTCATTTTAAACTAAAGGTTAAGTTGCTACTCACGAGGGGATAAAGCTTAATTCTTTATATACACAATGGAACACACGTGAAATACTGAAGCAAGAAAACACAAGTTCGGTGAGAGACGTTTTTACTTTTAAAATCAATGTTAGCCATAAGGTGGCAGTGTGGCAACTATTTTTAATTGAAGTCGAAGAAGGAAACTGTTAACTCCTAGACTCAATTCCGAGGTACAAGAAAAGCATCGTAGCAAGTTTCTGTATTTTGAGGCTTTTTTTCTTTTCTTTACATGAGTGTACGTAAACCAACTGAAAGACAGAAATTCCTGGGAGTGAAATATCTTTTGCTAATACCTGACTTTAAGTAAAGAAAGATTCTGGCAAGCTATAGAAGAAATATGTAAAAATATGTTAAATATAGAGTCTCAAAATATTAATCAGAAGCAGGATGAGACACTTACTTATGAATATGTTACATGGTTTATATGCATTCTTTAAAGGAAGTTCATTCTTTTCTTAGAGAAATAACGTTTCTTTAAAACATTAGAGTAATTCTGTGCAGGTACATATACCCATTTAGGTAGACCCACATATGAAAATGATTCCAAAAACCACCAATTTCAAACAACCCGAAATCGCTATTTCAGAAACATACACCCTCTGTTCCTCTTCTGGTACATCTCCTTAGCATCTTTGCTTGCTAAACACTAAAGGTTAGACCAAAGAGGTGTGGGAATGCTCAGTGGATTATTCACTGGCTTGAAGTATGCATTATCCCAAAAGCTTCTCAAAAAAATATCCTGAAAGATATGAAGTGTATCACCAAAACGCAGATGTAGGAGAGCTCAATGCTTGTTCTTCTCAGATGTTTTCAATAGGTTTGATCTCATTTCCGCAATAAAAGTACACACAGAGAAAGCAGTTGGCCATTCCTACTCAGTTCTGAACGTGCACATGGATAATGAAAAGTTTGGATCAATACCAAATGCGCAGTTTTAATACAGACCACATATTCATATGAATTCTTTTCAGAGCTAATTCTCCTGTTAAAAGTATTTACTATAAAGGCACATCTTGCAAAGTGCAAAAAATTTAAACACAAATCTGCTGAAACTAGAAAGCCTTTACATCTTAGAGAATTCAGATAAGTGAAGAGTAAAAAAAAAGGGAATAAGTTTATGTTCAGGACTGAATGCATTTTTTTTTGACACATTGCTGATAATCACTGGCGTTGCTATTTTAAGTGAAACTGTCATGCTGAAAACATAGTTCAAGTCCCCAATTTGCAGAGGGTATTTTTGCTTTTAATCCTTTGTATTAGCAGTTTTCACTCACAACTGATTTATACAAATCGCAAAGCTACAATAAGCAAATAAAAACAATCTACGTTCATTATGACACTCGTCTGTATAGAAGCACTTTTCTATGCCTTTATAATGGCCTGAATAATAGCTTTTCTATCCCATAAAATTGCTGAAATAACTATGTATCATCTTCAGAATTTCTTTTCATTCATGTCTTTATTCTAATTGAGAATTTATAGCTATTTATAAATACCGTAACTTTGTAGTTGCCTAAAAAAAAGCAAAACAAAATAAGTAAACAGGCAAACAAATAAAAAATTACATATGCTCCCAGAGCAAAAAAGTGCACTTGCCCAAAGCTGTATAAACATTGTCTTAAAGTTTTAGAAGTATCAGTGATAAATTTTCATCTTTCTAACAAGTATTATATAAAAAAGTAAGAAAAGGCTAGTCATGTTTTACTTATAGAATACTGGTGTTTACTTAATGAATAGTAATTGTTTCACCCACTATTTGGTAAGCATGACATTTCAGGCAGTATTTAGGTATCAGTAAAACTGCTAGCATAGGAAAAAATCCTTCTATAATCAGATTAGAAGGAAAACTACAACCAAACAACTAAAACCTCCCAAAATCCTGCCCTTTTCATCACTTAGGGTTAGACTTCATGAGAAATAAATTCAATTGAAAAAAGCGGACTGTAATTCACCAGCAATATAGTTGTACATAAGCTACTCAGTGTCTGAATTAAATGTTTAAAAGCAGACCATGCTACTGTTAGGTTTTTGCTTTGTCACTTTGCAAGGGCAGTTCCCTCTTGATCCCTAAAAATGACAAGTGAAAGCAGGTGACAACCTGCCTGGGCAGTCTCCCTGAAGAAATAGGTTCCGGAGGTATGAGTCGCTAGACCATAAATGGCCCACAGTCCTGAAGATTGCCAGCCCACAGATGGAATGGGTCTGTCCTCTTGCAGTGCTTAAGCTGCACCTCGTTCTGTAAATCTGCTTGAAACCTGCACATCGCTCCCTAGTGAGCAGCTGTAAATCCCATGCAGGTGCCCAGGTGCTGGCAGTGGTGGGGCCTGCAGGGGTGATCTCTGTGGAAAGAGGCTGCTTGGTGCTGGACACAGCTAGTCTCAGCCTCCTCCAGTGGATCCATCAAAGGTTGCAGCTGACCCCCTCTAAAAAATCTCTGGTTTCTAGGGGTAGGCATGCTTGAAAAAGGGAAAAGATGCTGGACCGTCGGAGAGGAGGAAAACAGTAAGAATCATAAGAGTAAGTACTGAGGACAGAGAGGGAGAGAGAGGAGGAAATCCAGGTGCTGAAGCAGAGGTTACTCCCTGCAATCCATGGACAGAAGCACACACTGGAGCAGGAAAAAAAAGTGAGGAGGATGGTGCAGCAAAGAGAAATGGTTATGCTATGACCACATATGTCCCTTCTTGACACATTGCCTGGGGCACCTAGGGCAGCCAGGAGTAAAGTTGAGCCTGAGAGACAGTGCAAGAAAGGTGTCGCTTAAGGTTTGGTTCTCACTAGTCAGGTCTATTTTAATGGACAGCAAATTAAATTCATTTTCCCCGTAACAAGACTGTTTTGTCTGTAACAGTAGTTTGTAAGTGATTTCCCTGCCTTTGCTTTGATTCATGAGCTTTTTTTCACCTTATTTTCTTCTCCTGTCCTGCAGAGGATGCAGAGTAAGTGAGCAGCTGGGTGGACCTTTGGCTTTTGCCAAAGCTTAACACCATAATAGTCTTTGCTGACGACACAAAACTAGGAGAAGTGTTTGACACACCAGAAGACTGTGCTGCCATTCAGCAAGACCTAGATAGCCTAGAGAGCTGAACCAGCAGAAATTTGATGAAATACAACAAGAGCAAGTGTCGAGCCTTGCACCTGGGAAAGAAGAACCCCATGTGCCAGTATAGGTTGGGGACTGAACTGCTGGAGAGCAGCGTAGGGGAAAGGGACCTGGGAGTTCTGGTGGAGGGCAGGATGCCCATGAGCCAGCAATGTGCCCTCATGGCCAAGAAGGCCAATGGCATCCTGGGGTGTGTTAGAAGGGGAGTAGCTAGTAGGTCAAGGGAGGTTCTCCTCCCCTCTATTTTGCCCTGGAGAGACTGCATCTGGAATCTTGTGTCCAGTTCTGGGCCCCTCAGCTCAAGAGAGACAGGGAACTGCTTGAGAGAGTCCAGCGCAGAGCCACAAAGATGATGAAGGGAGTGGAACATCTCTGTTATGAGGAAAGGCTGAAGGAGCTGGGTCTCTTTAGTCTGGAGAGGAGGAGGCTGAGGGATGACCTCATTAATGTTTCTAAATACATCAAAGGGGAGTGTCAGGAGGACGGAGCCAGGCTCTTTTCAGTGACGTCCAATAAGAGGACAAGGGGCAATGGGTTCAAGCTGGAACATAGGAGGTTCCATAGAAATATTAGAAAAAACTTTTTCACTGTGAGGGTGACAGAGCACTGGCACAGGCTGCCCAGGGAGGTTTTGGAATCTCCTTCTCTGGAGACATTGAAAACTTGTCTGAATGCATTCCTCTGTGACCGACTGTAGGTGATCCTGTTTTGGCAGTTGGGTTAGACTGGATGATCTTACAAAGTCCCTTCCAACCTCTAAAATTCTGTGATTCTGTAATTTCCTGTTTAAAGGCTAAAACTGTCACTCTTACTGCTACAGGTCATCTTGCTTTCATAGTTCTTCAGCAGTTTTATCCTGTCCCTTGCCTCTCTTTACTGTTAGAATAAAATGGGTCTGCTCTATGCACAATTTGATCTATTTAAACAATAAAATATATCACCCTCTAGATTTATACAGGAACATATACATATATCAGTCATTTTTTATTTCCATTTTTTTCAGATTTTTCTTCTCATTTCATCCATACCTCTTGCTACTTTTTCCTATATTCTTCGTATCTTGTTGGTACTTTCCTTATTTCTCTCTTTTATTTCTTTTATGACATTTTTCTCTGTCTGAATTTTATAAACCTTATTTAGAAGGATACTTTTCCCACTGACTACCTGTGCTACCTCTAGAAGAAAGAAAGAATGAGATAAGTATCATTATATGAAAAAAAAGTAGTATATGGGAAAAAAAAAAAGAAAACTGAGTTTTCTTAAAAGGATTCACAAGAGAATTGAACTGCAATGAACAATGTTGGTTTTGACTGACTTTGGGGATTTTTTGGGGTTAGTCTTTTGGAAACTCAACTTTAATAGCTCAGTTCTCTCTTTGTTCTCCTATAGGCAACCTGTCAACATTCTTCTCTCCAAAGTCAGCAAAATTTAAAAGAAATCACTGTTTGGAAGTGCAGTCTTCCACATACACCTGTAGGCAGACTTCACATGTTTTGGGAGCAAGCTTGTCTGAGAAGATAATGATGGTAGTAGGTAGCAGGTATGCCACGGCAAAAGCAATAGGGTGGAAAAGCTCCCAGGATGTGACCTTTTAGTTTCCTCTTTTTTGTCTACTCAGCACACTGGTGATGAAAGAAGTCTCTTTTCTCAGGTAATGTCACTCGCACAAGCAGAATTCTCGTGTAGAAAGCCTCTCCTGCCTTGCCAGCATGGATTTCATGCCATTGTTTTTCCATAGGCAGATTAAGAAATTGGTAAAGCAGAAGGTCATGAACTGTACCACATATCGTTATCACACTGTCAAAGAATCCTGATTAAAACCTGACAAAACAAAACAAAAACAATCTCAGTAAGGTAAAGAGAAGTACAGAGATAAGAAAAAGTGATTTATTTTGATTAATGAACTCTGTTCTTTTTTGAAAAGGGATATTTACTTTCAGACTCTGCTGTCCTTTTTTTTCATGCCTCCACAATTAAGAAGAAACAAACTCATACTGAATAATTCAGTAATCTGTTAACAAAGTTAATCTGTGATCATCTACCAAAGTACAACAGTATGTCAACATCAAGAGAACTAGCCCTGTGCTTATTACATTATACTTGTTCTTCAGTCCTGAGTACCTTACCTGCCAGCCACCAACAAGACTGTTTAAACAGTTTTTTACACTTATCCTCTTAGTAAGGCAAAGTTTAAACATTCCCAGGCTCTTCTGTGATCAGTAGTATATTTACTCTGTGCACTTAGAATCATAGAATTGTGAAGGTTGGAAAGAATCTTAAAGATCATCTAGTTCCAATCTCCCTGCCATAAGCAGGGACATCTCCCACTAGATCAGATTGCTCATAGCACCATCCAGCCTGGCCTTGAAAACTTCCAGGGATGGGGCTTCGACCAGGTGGTGGAACCTGTTTCAGTGTCTCACCACCCTCATGGTGAAGAACTTCTTCCTGACGTCCAATCTGAATTGACCCATGACTAGTTTTAATCCATTCCCCCTAGTCCTATCACTACCTGACATCTGAAAATGCCCCTCACCAGCTTTCTTGTAGGCCACCTTGAGATTCTGGAAGGCCACAATAAGGTCGCCTTGGAACCTTCTTTTCTACAGACTGAACAACCCCATCTCCCTTAGTCTGTCTTCATAGGAGAAGTACTCCAGCCCTCTGATCATCCTTGTGGCCCTTCTCTGGACATGTTCCAGCACATCCATATCCTTCTTGTAGGAGGGACTCCAGAACTGGACGCAGTACTCCAGGTGGGGTCTCACGAGAGTGGAGTAGAGGAGCAGAGTCACCTCCCTTGACCTGCTGGCCACATATCTCTTGATACAGCCCAGGACACGATTGGCTTTCTGGGCTGCAAGTGCACACTGATGGCTCATGACCAGTACCCCCAAGTCCTTTTCTTCAGGGCTGCTCTCAAGCCAATCACTGCCCAGCCTATATCGGTGCTTGGGATTGCCCTGACGCAGATGAGGGACCTTGCACTTGGTCTTGTTGAACTTCACAACATTGGCATGGGCCAACTTCTCCAGCCTTTCTATGTCCCTCTGGGTAGCATCACTTCCCTCCAGCATGTCAGCCAACCCCATACATCTTGGTATCGTCGTCAGACTTACTGAGTGTGTACTCAATGCCACTCTTTATGTCGCTGATGAAGATGTTAAACAAGACTGGTCCCAGTACTGATCCTTGAGGGACTCCACTTGTAACTGGCTTCCACTTGGACATGAAGCCATT
>NW_009694099.1:12110-22846 GCF_000703405.1 Apaloderma vittatum
AGTCAGTTCTTTATCCACTGAATTGTCCATCCATCAAACCCATATTTTATCAGCTTGGAGACCAGGATTTTGTATGGGACAGTGTCAAAGGCTTTCCTCAGGTCCAAGTAAATGTTGTCCGTTGCTCTTCCCTTGTCTATTGATGTTGTGACCTTCTCATAGAAGGCCATCAGGTTTGCCAGGCATGATTTGCCCTTGGTAAAGCCGTGCTGATTGTACTCAATCACCTCTTCATTATTCTTCTGCCTCAGCAGTGCCTTCAGGAGGATCTGCTCCATAATATTACCAGGCAGGGAAGTGAGACTGACTGGCCTATAGTTTCCCGGTTCATCCTTCTTTCCCTTTTTGAAAATGGGAATTCTGTTTCCCCTTTTCCAGTCAGCGGGGACTTCACCAGACTGCCATGATTTTTGGAATATAATAGAGAGGGGTTTAGCAACCTCATCCACCAGTTCCCTCAGTACCCATGGGTGCCTCCCATCGGGTCCCATGGACTTATACACTTTCAGGTTCATCAGGTGGTCATGAACCTGATCTTTGCTTACAATGGGCAGTTCTTTCATCCAACCCCTGCCATTATCTTCTGTGACTTTGGGAGTGTGGATGGAGCCCTTGCTAGTGAAGACAGAGGAAAAGAAGTTGTTGAGAACCTCAGCCATTAATATACCTGTAGAAACTTGCTGTTGCCCTTGATCTCCGTGACTAGATTTAATTCTAATTGAGCTTTAGCTTTTCTAATCAAATCTCTTACTGCTCGGACAGCTTCCTTATATGCCCCCCACTCTAGCTGTCCTATCTTCCACTCTTTATAAAGTTTCTTTTTTGTGACAGTGTGTCCACGATCTTCTTGCTCATCCAGGTAGGCCTCCTAATATTCTTTCCTGCCTTCCCCTTTGTCAGTGTACTTTGTTCCTGGACACAGAGAACGTGATTCTTGAATACCGACCATTTCTCCTGGACTCCCCTTCCCTCTAGGGCTTTGTCCACTGGCACTTTCACCAGCAGATTCATGAAATGATCGAAGTCTGCATGCCAGAAGTCCAGAGTTGTAAGCTTGGAATATACCCTCCTAGTTGCCCTTAGGATCTTGAATTCTATCGCTTCATGGTCACTGCAGCACATGTTATCCCTGCGCCTCACGTTGTTCACTACCCCTTCCCTGTTGGTGAGAACAAGGTCCAGCACAGCACCTTTTCTTGTTGGTTCCTCTGCCATTTGGAGGAGGAAGTTGTCATCAATGTATTCCAGTAGCATCCTGGATTGCTGATGCCTTACTATGTTGTCCTTCCAGCAGATGTCAGCGAAGCCGTTTCTGTCTGCCTATGGCGGGCCTAATCTGCTTGACTCTGTCTTTGTCTTTACCTTCTTCTCCTACGTCTCGCAAAATACATTTTTTTTAAGAAGCTTCAGGAAACTTTTTTGTTCAAATATATATGAGGGAACCAGCAACATCCATTTCTCACTCAGATTCTTCATGACACAGCCACCCATGAAACAATTCTTGAACTGTCTGCAGGGGACACTGCCACATTCCTGAGAATTATTATACCATTTCCAGTATTGTAACAGTGATCTGCTAGTATTTTTCTGCAGTGACTCTTTTCTACTCCACTTTCAATCCGAGGATGGATTCAAGAAAAGTGTCTACCAGCTTGCACGTTTTTGTTTAAGTCAATCTTCAAGGAACTTTCTGAGTTGCCAATTAGTAATGGGTATTGCCAGGCCCTAGTTTCATTGCTGCAGGATAGGGTACACAAATGTACCTCTCCGCTAAGGGAGGAATTTAGTCAGAATTTGTGATGGCATAACTGTAAGTTATTTATTAGTGTTCCAGAGAGTGAAATCCAAAGATCAAGAGTGACACAAATTCCTCCCAGCAATGTCAATAGGAAAAAATTATTACTTATCTGCAAGGAAAAAGGAAAGAGAGATGCCCTAGAGTAATTAATAGCAAATCTAGAGGGTGTTGTGCAGTAAAAAACTTCCTTAGTGAATCTGAATCACGTTACTTCAAAATATGTGAATCATCCCGGACCGTCCAAAATTTGAAGATTCTGTGAATCTTATTAGCAAGGCATTCATCTAGTTCTACAGACTACTAATATATCAGAGTGAGAGTCCTCTGCCTCAGTAAAGGAATTACAAGAGGTTCTATGAAAGTTTGAAAGATTTATATTATTTTGGTATTTTTACATCTTGTTTAGTGCTAATGGAAAGGATATAAAAAGTACGAATCCAAAACAAAACAAAAAACAAGTGAAAACCATCTTGTCTTAAATTTAATACAGATTTTGACAAGTAGTTTACTTTTGTGATCAAGACACCATGCTATGCTTGAGTGGACTAAATGCCATGAGAATTTCACCATCATCTGAGGTAATCATACTGAATTTTAATTTTGTTGTGGGATGTTAATTTGGAATGTTATGGCCACCAAGCACATGTTTTGCCTGAGAAGACTTAATCAGATGATACTATTATTTAGCACATTATTTCCCATGGGCAAATTAAGCTCAAGTGTTTTGCTCTGTGGATCCTCAAGAATCTAATGAACTACCCTGGGATCACATACAAGACATGAGTGCATGTAGAGTGATACACAGCAAATCACATTTTAACTTATTCAAACAAATAAGTAAGTTCTGATATTTTAAGAAAATACTTTTTTTAATCAGTGAGAAAGTGGAATGAAACACAAAATGGATCAGGAAGGAATAGCCTTATTCAGTTTGAAACTTAAAAATATTTTGATAGAATGATATCCAGCCAAATCTGTAGAAATAGAAGACAAATTACAACTGGAATCAAATGTAATTTTTTTTCCTCTATTATTGTTTTTGATTGTTCTGATACTTGGAAGATAGGAGAAACTGTTAAAACATGGTAAAGAATACGATCATCTAGTTCCAATCCCCCTGCCATGAGGTGATGACTGTTAGAGTATATTGTTATTAAAACTAATTTTAGAGAAATTCTTTCTAATGTAAAATACAGGTAATAAAGGAAAAATCGTACAGTATTTCTAAATAATAAATCTACAGTTGTGACAGATCCTATTTTTTTTCTCAAATTCATTAATTTATTTTATATGCTGTTGTACTTTCTTGATTGGTGTATTTTCTAACCACTGTTATTAGAGTATTTATTAAAAATATATTCAGCAACAGTTGTAACTTGAGAATTGTGTGGCAAAAATATTTAGGTTAAAGTAAGTAAAACACAGATTACTTTGGATATTATATGGCAACTTTGTAAACTCTATAACTGATAATGTTTAGTACATTTTTAAGTCATATAACAAATGGTGGATTATCAGCACTGAAAAATAATTTTTCATTCTTGTATCTTAATTCAAAACTGTTTTAAAAAATGACCCAAAAATAGTCTTATGCCCATTCCTTTGAGATTCAACATTTCTGTGAGCAAGTATTGTATCTTTACTTTTGTATCTCTGCAGTGAACTTTGTCAAGAAGGAGAAAAGAAATCTACTTTCTAATGTTTAAGAAGGCTTGATTATATTAGAAGACCTACTTTATATAATTTGCTCACTCTAATGAAGGGAAAATGGACAACTGTAATAACCTGACAACCACATTAGTTTTATATGAGATCTCACCTTCATCTCTATGAAACTGTACTACTATGGAAAGAATTCATAGAGTAGGAGAGAAATCTCCAAAACTCTTTTTTATTTTTTTTTTTAATATCCAGCTAACAAACAGAACTCTATATCATTTCTCATTTACATAGTCACAAATTTAAGGAAGCAGCAGAATCAGTGGAACCAAGAAATGTTTCCATTTCTTTGATTTTTATAAACATTTGGGCAGGGCCAAAAGGAAGAGTGTATAATCATCAGTCTAAGATACTCCGTAAATGAATGCTTACCTGACTAAGTGATGTTTGAAGCATGCTGACCTGAATCAAATCTGTTAGCTCATCTTGCGTATTTTGTCTTTGTGCTGAACGCAAGATACTGAGGAAAGTACCAAAAAATTCCCATCCTAAACCTCCACACCAACAGTCTTTCAATCTGCATACAGGATAGTTTCTTTTTAGATGAACATTGCTTCCATGCATTGTTAAGTGCGTTTGTATCCTTCTCTGATTTTTTCTAAAATTTTCCATAGTCTGAGTTGTCTTGGCTTTGCCAGGAGGGAGTCACAGCAAATCTAGTTGCTGCCTTTCACTGTATCCTGGATGAAGTAGGTTTTCTAGATCTCCCATTGGCTTGTGAAGGGTGCTGTAGCTGTTTTCTGTCAATAAAAATCTGCCTATATGGTGGATCTAAGCAAGTAAATCTACCATCAGGCCTCAGCCTTTAATTTACATGCCTGGGCTCTTGTTGGAGTTTGCTAATTCTGCTTGGTAAAGAGGAAAAGAAGAAGCAGCCAATGACTGGACAGAGGAGATTTGTAAACAATATTATCTTTGTGGGTTTTTTTACATTCATGCATTCATGCAAAAAATATTGTGTTTTGTTACATTCTTTTTAATCATAATAAGTAAGAAATAAAATAATCTGAAAAATAATTAAGCCATGACATAAAAGAATATGAAGAGGAGTATTTCAGGGGCTTTCCTTTTTTTTAAAAAATTTTTGAAGGAGATTTTTTGTCTTCCTCTTCACTTTCAGAATGTAGAGATAAGTACTAAGATTTGATAATGAGTTTCTTTCTTTCTTGGAGAAAAAAAAAGAAAACAAAAAACATATATTAGACAAAGACTATGAAAATGTTGAAGAATTACTCAAAAACAAGCAGAATTTATTGTCGTGGGGTTTTTGTTTTGTTTTCTTTTGTTTGTTTGTTTGTTTGCTTTTTATAGCAGAGTACAGTCACTATCTACAGTCATTAGCCTACAGTTTTGTTTTTCCGGGAGAAAAGGTGAATGTCCAGATATGAATGAGTTAATTTTAAACTATTCCTCAGTTATGTAAATGCACAAAATGTAGTGCCACTTTCTACTCTTATTACAATCGTGAGACTGTCACTATAATTGATTAATTTTGTGCCATTCTTTCCCAGTGATCTGTCACAAGAATGAGCTATCACAGAATTTTAATGCTTAGTACATTTTAGTTTTCATAATGCATTCTGATTCTCATTCTAGTGACAAAGGTTGGCAGAAAATCAGACCATATTCATAACAAAGGCTGCAAAAATAAAGCAGGAAACTGTATAGAATCCATCTTCATGACAATCTCACAACAATGAGAACAGAAATATCACAAAACAAAACTCTTTGTTCTTGTGGCAGTCTTAGCATTGTAATACCACAATACTCAAAAATGCATTTCTGAATGTTTTGGATTGTTTGTATTAAGCTCGTTTCGCAGTATGGATAGATTTCACAGTATTTTAAAAAGGGGACAGTGGGGAAAAAAGTAGTGACGAAACATAATTTCCTAGAAATAGTTGTAGTTTAATGGAAAATACCACTTGGCTGCTCTCTAATTCCTAAATCTACCACCATATTACTGCAGGGAGGGAGAGGGCAAGGAGGGAGGAAAGAATAATCTGTGGTTGTTTTTCATAGAACCTTTACATCATGAACTAGTCATTTCTTTCTGGGCCTCTTGTTGGTACAATTATCTGATAAACTGCTAATATGGCAGAACTGCGAGTATCAAATGCAAGAAACCTTCATTGTTAGAAATAAAAGCCATTTACTGAAACTGTGGGTTATGTTATCATGAATTATTTGTATTCCCCATGTTCTGGTCCTAGAAGGAGCATAAGGCAAGAACCAATAGTAAATTTATTTTTGGTTCTGCAGCATAAAGTATGTTCTTTAACAGCAAACTCATAGATTGCATGCAATTTCTGCGTTTGTCTATCCTTCTGTCTAATGTTAGTTTTTCTCATAGCACTTCAATTTTTCAAACTCTCTGTTGGAATGAAACCTATACTTAATAAGCAAACAGATGAGTAAACAAGGCTGGCTATGTTGTACTTTATTGTAAACAGAAAGAAAATCAACCTGTTCACCAGCTTGGTGGACAGATAATTACACGGTAAAAATATTTTCTGGTTTAAAAATGAAATAATAATCACAAATGTTCTAATTCAAAAGTCAGTTCATATTTCTAATTTGAACAATTTACATATTTAGCTGTGAGCTCACATGTGACATGCAATTCAAAGTGTTATTTTATATTATTTTATACATATTTCTACAATCCAAGAAGAACAGGTGGCGATACCAAGCACTTACAGTAATATTTATTAACTTCCAATGTACTACAGTGAACTTCAGGAAGAACAATAAAGTATTCATAAAAGTGTGGGACATGTCCCGTCACCTGCACTGCGCTACTGCACATAGAGGCTTGATACATGTTTAAATACTACAGATTGGAAGCCAAGAAGGTATATTAGGGAAATACTCCATGCTTAGCTTTTATATTCTAACCTTTGACTTTGCTGTTGTCCACTGTCGAAATCAGAGTATTTTGCTAAATGTGCTTTTGTTCTGACATGATACGGCATCTCTAATAGCAGCTAGATACCAAGGAGTGCACAGTCTTTTGGAAGAATAGTATTTTAAAAACAATAGCATCTCTTGTTATTTCCTGATTCCTCTGAACTAGAATTCCAATAGGTAGTACAGTAATAAACATTTTCTTAGCTCTTCCCAGATTTGTACGTTTGTGATACTATTGGTTTTCAACATTGAGAGAAAGTTAGTGAAGAAAAATCCCTTGTTCAGACTCTGGGAAAAGATCTTCAAGGGATCAAGATAAAATTAAATGCCTTGCTTAGCTCTCTGAATTTGTGAGTGTGTTGTCAACTACATCCCTGGGAGACTATGACTGCCCAGTGGGAAGAAGAGACACCTTTCTAACAGAGGTAATTTTTCTTTAGACCACAATTTCAATGTACAAAAAGAGAAAGTAGTGCCTTGTATAGAAGCTAGTGAATTTTAAAGCTTATCTCACAAACATTGATGATCAGGAACTATGCTCACATGTGTTCAAACGCTTCTTAAGTGTTTTCAGCATTTGTCATCCATCCTCCAAAAGAAACCAGCAGAATCTTATCTGAGAACTGAAAAATATGCGATGCTTTTGGAGTTAGATTAGTGGAAATCAAATCCGTTACTGCCCTGGTTGAAAATACCTTGGAGACAAAAAGCAAAGATCAGTAGTTTCACAATCTATATGCTATAGACAGAATTCCTGGAAATAGTTCTTCTCAACATTCGCCTGCGTGCTTTTATCTCCTAGGGACTTTGCTTTAAATGTTCAGCAAAAGCGGTGCAATTGTCACAGAATCATCAGAGTTGAAAGGGATCTCTAGAGATCATTTAGTCCAACTCCTCATGCTAAAACATGTGATATACCTAGAGCACACCACACAGGAACGCATCCAGGCAGGTTTTGAAAGTCTCCAGAGATGGAGACTCCACAACCTCCCTGGGCAACCTGTTCCAGTGCTTTGTCACCCTCACAGTAAAGAAGATTTTCCTTATTTTTAGATGAAACTTCCTGTGTTTCAGCTCATGCCCAATGCCTCTTGTGCTGTCATTGGGCACATCCATCCATCCATCCTCCATGCATCCCCTCTTTAGATATTTATAGGTATCTATAAGGTCTCCTCTGAGCCTTCTCTTCTCCAGGCTAAATAGTTCTAGCTCTCTCAACCTTTCATCATAGGAGAGAAGTTCCAGTCCCTCAGTCATCTTCATTGCCCTCCTCTGTCAAGTAGTTCCCTGTCTCTCTTGAACTGGGGAACCCAGAACTGAACACAGTATTCCAGATGTGGCCTCACCATTGCAGAATAGAGGGGGAGGATGACTTCTGTTGACCTACTGGCCACACTCTTATTAATGAATCTGTTGAGTTCACACATGATTTCCCAATACATATAGATGTTTATTAGTATTTTTCAATTTCACCTTCCTTACATTAAGAAAAAAGCATTTTTTTCTGGAGGAGAAGTGCCTAGACTGTTGTTAGGACAGCAGGACCTGTTGGTATGTATTGCGTGTTCCTTTTTTGCCTGTCTGGTTCTCTTCAATCTGGGGAAATGGGACTATGAGAGGAGAGAGAAAAGCAGTATTTGTGGCCATTCACAATATCCAGTAAGCAAGATGTGCCTCTAGATCCAGGAAATGGGAAGTGCTTCCTCGTCCTATGGATTAGGTTTGTACACTAGATATACATTAGCACTGTTAATGGAATGAAATACTTCCATTGAAATAATTTTCCCTGGAGCATGCTTTCATAACCTTTCTGTGATATGTGATACTGCAGTCCAGGAAAACATTTTGTGAGTTTTGGACTCTCCCTGCTAAGTGTTTCTCGTAATTGATAAAGAGAACATGAGGATTTCTCCAAATGCATTAAGCTTTTTGTAACTGTGACTGATTTGGGTGTCCACTAAATGATTCATGAAGGTGGCCACTGTCCAAGCTTTTCAACAGTGGCCACCTTCTCTCCACCTTCTGCAGCTGAATCTCTAGGTTTACAAACAGCTGTTCCAAAAGCTAAAAGCACCAGAGGGGAAAAAAACTGTTCTGCTAGCCAGGCTCAGACTTCCATCAGTGGAAGCCGAGGTTGCTGAGGGGGCACTGCGCTCCTAGATTACTGCTCTCTGTGCTGCTGCCACCATTGCACCTTTGCCAGGCCCAGGCAGGAAGCAGAGCCCCAGTCTGAGAGTCAGGACACATGACTACACGTCTTCTGCAGTATGAGTCATGTTGATGTTTGTGAAAACTGCAGACAGGACTTGCTCTGTCTTCCCCATTCCTAAATAACTTTTTTGAAGAGATTCAGTAAGAGCCTGATTAATATCCTCAGAGGTATGTTTCCAGAAGACACGATACTAAAATTACAAGAACAATTAGCCCAATCCTTTAAGGGAAAAAAAACCCAAAAGTGTTTAATCTAAAGTACCAGTCTTAAAGTTCTGCTTGACCTGTACTGTTCATATACCTTCTTATACCTTCTGTCTTTGTTTTACTGGGCCAACACTGCTGGATACTACCACACATGGAGATTGTTGACCTAGGTGATCTACAGAGATGATTTCCACCCTAGATTAGTCAATGGTTTTATAACTGCAGCAGAAAGAGCCATATGCCATTCTTATACCCATTCTCAGATATGAATTTTCTTCATATCTAGTTAGACTGTCAACTGCTTAGCCATAAACATATCAATTTAAAAGTTATTTTAGTTATCAAGATTATGCTCAGGCACTATGGGTCAGTGGAAATGAGTGAGCAAGTTTCTTACACAGAGGTCATTCAGCTGCTATTACAGCAATCCCAGGAGCAGGCTGCAACAACATGCTGAATGCTGCGTAAAAAGTGTGCTGTACAGACACATGTGCACACAGGCACAGGCACACACAGAAGTGGACAGAAAAGTCACCTCCTTGTTCTCAGCAAAGAGTGCATCTAAAAGAGTGCATTCCCTTCTGTGTGCAGTCTGTCCTAAAATAGCTGACCATGCAAAGATCTCTGCAGTGGCAGACAGTTGGAAAGAACTACATGAGAAGCAGTTTTCTCACAAGAAGTCAAGCTGTTGCAGATCAGGGTTTGGGGTCGCATTTTTTATGTGTTTTAACCAGTCAAGAATAAAATAACACTACAGCAGCAAGTTTCATAAAAAAGATTGAACAAAACTCACCTAAACTTTAAAATATATGTTTGGAAATGTGTGGAAGAGATAGACACTTCCACACATAGAACCAGAAAAAAGCACTTAAGTAGCTTTTCAAACTGAAATTGAGCACATGCAACACTTTGACATCCAAATGTTGATATGCTTGAAGGTCATGTTTCCAAAAAGTCACAGAACACCAATTCTCTTATTGCCTCAGGCAAAAAGATGATACTATGCTATATAAACATATGAGTTTCTCAAATATCTATTCTATTTGAAAATATTTGGTTTTTCTTTGTCAGAGACAACAGTTACCATTACTGAACCCTGTGATTTATCTATTTTTACAATTCTTTTTAAAAAGAGATTCAATATTTTTCTTTTATTATAGCATCAGATGAATTTGTTGATTTAGCTTATAAGGATTTTCTGCCAGCAGTAACAAACATCATTCTGTAGTTTGAACAGATAGATTTTAGGTGACATATTCATTGCATTTTATAAATTTTGAAATTTGTAAGAAAAAGTTGTGTGTTCGAACCTATTTGACTGTATTTCTTAGTGAATATTTTGAAATGTGAGTATGCATAGGTTAATAGAAACAAAATAATTTTGTGAAATTCAGCTTTTACTTAGGTTGCTTTTACATAAACAAAGACTTTCCATATTGCAGGAATTTACATTTGATCCTTCAATGAAGTCAGTAAAATATTGAATGTTGTGCCTGTCATATTAAATTTTATGAATAACTAATGCTAAAAAAAATAAAATCATGGCTAGGCTTCGCGAACGAGGATATGGGAAGGGCTCTACCCACACTAGCTACAAGTGTGGTGATGGCTAAAAAGGCCAATGCAGGATAGGCAAGTCTGGTTGCAAAACGCACAGCGGAAATTCTCCTCAAGGCGGTATTGGCGAGGCACGGTTCTTTTTGCGCTGTCTTTCTCCTCGAGACTAATTCTACGTGTGTTCTCAAAAGAGGCAGCAGTGTTACGGATGGTGTGTCTCCACATCTCCCAACTGGAGGCCAGAGGTAGTAGTCAGTATGGCCAAAACTGAGGTGTTGTTTCAGAGAGTCCTTGTATCTCCTCTTTGGGGCTCCTCTGTTGTGGCAGCCGATGG
>NW_009694099.1:22857-23312 GCF_000703405.1 Apaloderma vittatum
TTAGGGAGGAGGTGATCCTCCAACCTGGAGACGTGCCCTGCCCAGCACAGCTGCGTCCTCAGCAGCAGGGGCTCAATACTGGGGACCCCTGCCCGTTCAAGGACAGTGACATCAGTCACGTAGTCACCCCAGTGGATGTTTAGGATTGTACAGAGGCAGCGCTGATGGAAATGTTCGAGGAGTCGCAGGTGGTGGTGGTAGATGACCCATGATTCAGACCCATATAAAAGGGCAGACAGTACAATGGCTCTGTAGACACTAATCTTTGTACTTTTCTTCAGGTGTTTATTGCACCAGGCTCTTCTATGGAGTTTTCCAAAACCTCTGTATGCCTTTGGTAACCTGTTGTCTATCTCTTTATCAATCTTACCGTCTGAGGAAATGATACTTCCTAGATAGTTGAACTGCTGGACTGACTTAATCGCTGATTTGCCTCTGGTGATGTGGGGATGATG
>NW_009694100.1:0-64746 GCF_000703405.1 Apaloderma vittatum
CCAACCCCGAATATTCTGTGATTCTGTGATTGTTCAGTGGGCTATATTTAACAGCGAAATTAAAATTGGCTCAGTGGTAGCTGCTTTTTTGCACTTACCTTTCCCAAATTGTTTATGTCAAACTGACGCAAGATATTATTAATCCAAATCTGCAGAAGCCTGTGTGGGTTCCTACTCAGTGCCAAGATCTGATTCTCCCATGAGTCATGGTCTGAATCAGAGCTTCAGAGTTTGACTTGGTAATGATAAAAAATAAACATGAAAAATGAAAAGCAGCTGATTCAAAAGGACAAAGGTGTTTGTAAGTATGCTGCTTTATTATGTATATTTTTAAAAATAATTAAAAAGTACTTATATCAACTGCCTGATGTTCTTTTATTGCTTTTTTTGCATAAATAGTACACTGGGATTTTCAAGATTGAGCCTTACATTTTTAATCCAGAAGTCACTCAATATTTCTTTAATCAGTTAAAAGATTCCTTCCACAATTGTTTTTCTTTAAGTAGGTAAAAAAGTAATGATTAACGCAGTAATATTAACTTCAGCAAACTTCCTTTTTTCCTTTTTTTTGGAAGATACTACACAGTGAGACTACAGTGACTTCAAGTCTGTAATCTCTTAATCCCTGGTTAGTTGTAGCCATTTTGTTTGTTTAATTAACGCATCCAAGGATTCCAGCCTCCACAACACTGATTTTGTTATGAAACTCATCACAAATATAAGTTGTCCTTTAGTAGAGAATTTGATGAATTACTGTAATGCTATTTTGAATCAGTCCTAATTCCAGGGTATCCTGATTTGTTTCTTCTGAGAAGAGGATGACTGGTATGAGTTGGCAGATACCATTTTCGCTTTAGAACTACCTGTTGTTGTGGCAGAGTTGGGTATATTTCATTTGTTCTTTTATTATTTGAACTGGTAGGAAGCCTCTTCTGATAAGGTGATCTGTCACATGAGAAGGTTTGCATGGGTCTTGCATTGTCTTTAAGAGAGCATTGGTTTTTTGTCTCTGCAGATTCAATAAGTGATTTTTTATTTTAAACAGCTTTGCAGCAGGTTCTTCTGGCAGAATCATTCTGTAAGTTAGCCCTGTTTTGTGTCAGGTTTCTTTGAGGAGATTTTTTTTTCCCCCCTGGGAGTAAAGTTGCTATTCCATTTGCTTTTCTGCATTATTTGTGTTGTGGTAATGCTGTTTCCTCTTTCTCAATCAAGTTCTTTTCTAATTTGGTACTCTAATACTATGTATGTAGTTCCTGCTCTCCAGTGCTTACAAAATGTTACGGAGAGTGTGGTGCTGGAACGAGTAAAGACTGAAGTGGTGGTGACAAGCATACCACCCAGATATGTGTGGTAGGTACGTTAGACATTTGATAATTCTAAAAAATAAGACAGGCTGTTCTTTTCCCATATAAACAACTACTGAAGCTGAAGATTAGGCAGAACTGGTATCTCTCAGGAAGTTCTTACTTGTCTGTTCTACTCAACTCTGTTCACTGTCAGTAGTTACAGTCCTACTTACTGTGTGTTATACAATGCAAACATAGTTTCCACCTGTGAAGTTGGTGTTTCAGTTGTAGCTGTTGGTCCTGGCACTTTAGATCTAAAGAAATGGTTTCTCTCACCTGTTGGCTTCAATTTTTTTCAACTTAAGTCTCTCCTTATTTTGCTTGCCATCCATTCTCATATTAGGCTAGTCCGGTGACCCTGATGGTCACTTTTGGTTGTTTTTTTCAATGCTACTGTGCATACCACGTGTAGGAGAATTTGCAAAAATAGATTATACTCTGTGATCTTAAGTGGTACTCCTAAATTAACTTTGGTTCTTTCAACTTCTGATTCATACTTTATTACTGTGTTTTGGGTTTGGTTTTTTTTTTTTTTAGAACAATCTCTTGATAATTTTATTGCATTACTATAATGCATCATATCTTTTGAGAACAAATAAACTAATTGTGCACATGTACTTTCTTTTTATTTGCCTTAACACTTTCTTAGGGAGAAATTCATGTTGTCTGTTTGTTGTTAATGCTTTGCTATCCAGGCTGTATTGCAATATCAAATTTGAGGGACCTTGATGGGCTTGAGAAATGAACCAGTGCTTACTGCGTGAGGTTCAACAAGTCAAAGTGCAAGATCCTGCACCTGGGTCAGGCCAGTCCCGGGCATAAATATAAACTGGGTGCAAGAGTGGGTTGGGAGTAGCCCTGAAGAGAAGGCCTTGGGGGTGTTGAGAGATGAGAAGGTCAGCATGAGCCACTAGTGCACTCATGCAGCCCTGTAGGCCAGTCGTATCCTGGGGTGCATCAAGAATAGTGTGGTCAGCAGGTCAAGAGAGATGATTCTCCCCCTTCACTCTGCTCTTGTGAGATCCCACCTCGAATACTGTGTCCATTTCTGGACTCCCCACCATAATAGGGATAGAGATCTGTTGGAATGAGTCCAGAGCAGGGTCACAAAGATGATCCAGGGGCTAGAGCACCTTTGCTATGAGGACAGGATGAGGGAGCTGGGATTGTTCAGCCTGGAGAAGTGTCTGGAGGGACCTTGGAACTGCCCTCCAATACCTGAAGGGAACCTACAGGAAGGCTGGAGAGGGACTTTTTACAAGAATGTCCAGTGATAGAACAAGGGGAAATGGATTTAAATTGAAGGAGAACAGGTTTAGACTGGAGCCTTAGGAAGAAATTCTTCAGTGGCAAGATTCTGGAATAGCTTACCCAGAGAAGTTGTGGCTGCTCCCTCCTTGGAGATGTTCAAGGCCAAGTTGAATGAGGCTTTGAGCAACCTGGTCTCCCATGTCAGGGGGGCTGGATTAGATGGTCTCTAAGTTCCCTTCCAACCTAAGATGTTCTATGATTCTGTATTTCTGTAAATGCAGTGCCAGTCTTCATATCCTTGAAACAAGTATTCTTAATCTTCGCTGCTAAATTGAGGCAAACAATTCCTATTTGTTTTAGTCAGGACTTTCAGTTTATAAACACTTGTTCACTAAGGCATTAAACTCTTAGCACTGAGCCCTTGAAAATTTCTTAAAGTCTGTTTTTTAAGATTTTAATGGGCTTGTGGTAAAATCTACAGAAAAACAAACATCTTTTATACTGTTTGCGTGGCTTTCAGAACATTTTGTATTTCATCTCTGGAAACTGATAGTTCTGCGTAAAAATATTTTGACACCAGTGATGTAGTGTCCATTCTTTATTAGGCTCTTTTTCGTTCCATTTGTCTTATTAAAAAATTGCTTGATGTAAAAGACTGTAAATTTCTTTGGACAGGCACCCAGTTTTCTTTGTTGATAAAGAGCTTATTCATAGCTACGATGCTGAATTCACAAAACAGTATGTTTATTCCCGTAGTTTCTCAGATTATTCTTAAATTCTGTATTATGGATTTTACTTCCCCTGAAAAGAGCGCTTCTCTGCTAAACTTCATTGTATTTAATAATGCATTTCTTTAATTAAACATATTTTAAGGGGGCTTGTAGTAACATGTATTTTTAATACATGGCATTCTTCTCTTTCATGTGTTTGCAGGGGTTTCTGTATCACTAAGCTAGCACTCCATGTACGAGGAATTCCTTTGAACATTTGATGTAGTAATATTTTATCGATCACTTCTGTATGGAACATATGTTAAAAGGAAGTCTGAAAAATCTATGTAATCAAAACAATTTATTTTGGAACTTGTATCTTGAGGAGGTATTTGCCAAAATCTGGCTGCACCATTAGAGAGCAGCCTCACTGTGTTGTTCAAGTTGGCAGATGAAAACGTTCTCTTTTGATATTTTCATTTAGTTCCTTTGATTCTCAGACTACCATCTGTTTTGTTTTGATTGTAACCACTGAATGAACCCAAAAGGTTCTTCTACTTAACATATGATGCCATTTTCTGTTGTTTGGTTCAAAAACTCTTCAGTCCAGCCTTTAATGGCAGTACTTTCTTTACAGCATGAATCACAGATCTTGCATTTTCTTGTGGTTGTGCAGAGTGTCCTGTGAAAAAATAGCAAACCTTGTCAAATACAAACTGTGGCCTCAGTGTTGCACAGTGATGCTTTGGTGACTTGCACATGCTTGAAAAACTAGACAGTCCATTGTATTTTAAATAGCCTAAATGCAATAATGGTTTGGTTTTTAAATTACATTTAAAATATTCCCATGCTTGCCAATCCAGAGATCTGACTGTTTTTTTTCCTAAGCAGTTTTTTGTATTTTCCTCACAGTCGAATTTTCAATCTGTGTAACAGCTTAATCTTGTGATTGAGGTCACTGGACTCTGTGCTCAACAACTCAGGGCATTACATCCCAAGTGTGCAATTTTATTGATTTTGGTAATATCATGTTAAGCTTTCAATCTGAACAAGTCTTCCTTTGCCTTTGTTGGCTGTAGGCTATATTAGTCTATAATAACAATATATTTAAACTGGTTACAGTTTAGATTTTATTTCACTGCACCCTTTTGTTTCAGCTGCGACACATTGTGTTATGTTTCTGACAGTGCTTTTATGGTAAATTCAACTTTTATTACAAACACACTAACAAAGCGTGGGACTGCCTGTGAGCAATCTGCTTCTCTGTTGGACCCTACACCTGTTTTTTCTGCAGCTTTCACCTTCTCACTCACCCAGGTTTTTGTGTTTGTTTGATTTATGTACAGCTTGCCATGTGGTGATTACCTGCACAGAGAAACCTCTCTCAGGTTTTGTTCCTTTGTCTGTGGGCAAATTGTAAATCTCATACTGACTTCTAAGTAATGTGGCATTTTGTTTGGTTTGTATTTTCCTGTGTTAACCACAAATCGAGGATTTTTTTTAGATTGCTCAAATCAATCTCGGCTTTCATTTTGTGTGCAAATGCAGAACCGATGCCGCTTGTGGCTATTATTCTGTTTTGAGAATGAGGTCTCCATTCTTCTTCTGGTAGTATCCTCTGTGGCACGTTAGCCTAGCTCTGACTTAAAACTGTGCTTGCTGTCTGAGCTGCAAGCTGGGAATTCTAACCTCATCTCTACTATTTACAGTTTTGTGAAATGCTCGCTCTTCAGTAAAATTTATGCTGCTGTTTTAAAGAGCAGACATTTTTCACTCTCTGTCTTTCCTTTTCAAGTAATTCAGCTGAGAAGTTGAAGAGAGTAATTTCAGGTAGAGCTGGAAATAGAATCTATCTCTCAGTGCACTGGAACACTCTGCCTCCTTGGATGAGCGGCTAAATCCGCTGGCTTAGCTTGTTTATTGTTACTGCTGTAAGCACTGTGAACGAGTCTTGGTTCACAAATGCAGCCCAAGAATCTTAATTGTTAGTCTCCTAGTGCCTGACTACGGAATTGTATTCGGGTTCCTAGTGGAGACAAGTTAAGATAAAGTACAGCATTTCAACTAGATATCTTCCATAAAGCACTGCTTTAGGGTTGCTTGTGTTTCCTTCTCCCATGTTTTTAAGGGAGGGAGAACAACCACAAATCGAACAAGCCTTGGCTGTTAAATTAGGTTTTGTAGTCAGCTGTCACTGCAGTCATGACGTACACAGAAGCCCCTGTGTTCTATTTTTGGTCATTAATCTCTCATTTTGTCCTGCAATTGCACAGTTATACAATTTGGAAGATTGAAAGGTGTAAATGGAGGCAACATTGCTGGTGTATACTGAGTTCAGTTTCTTCTGCTCTAAACTGTCAGTACCAACCTATATGAGTGAAATATGAGCCCAGCAATCCAAAACTTGTGTTTCATCTTGTGCAGAGCTTTAAAAAAAAAGAAAAAAAAAAAGAGCTCTGGAGCTTGTTTCTTTACTTACCACTGCAAAAGTCAGGCCCAGTTTAATCTGTTAATATTTTTTTTTGGACTTCACAGGTATTTTCGTGCAAATGCAGTGTTATCTTCTATAAATTTACTCTATGTTTCACCTGGGAGTTTTGTACAGTATTGTGCGTGAGGTGATGGGCACCCTGTGAGCCTGGAGCAATGGGAAATGAGCTGTGGCTACACTTCAGTGTCTCGTTATTGCTCATTTGCTTGGCCCTGGGATGGCTCCACATGGATCTGGCTATTTGACCCCGTACAAAGCTGCAGTGTGTAACAGATTCTGTCTCCAGAGTGATTGGAAGCAGCCAACCTGCTTTTGCTTCCTTGCCGGCTCTAGAGATGGGCAGTTTGCTGTGCCGGGCAGCGCACAAGCCACGCTGCCTCTGAACTGATTTGAAGTGGCTGGACCTTTGTCACTCTAATTCACAACCTGCATAAATTGGTCACAGGTGATGAGGAGTTACATTTGAATTACTACAATAACTTGTTTAAGTGCTCTCATTGCTCACGTTTACTCACAAACCCACTTTTATGTAAATGATGTATTGTAGCTGAGTCTGCATAGAGAAAATATTGTTGAAGGTATATGAAATGCCGGGTTTCTTTGAATCTTTTTAAATGACCAGGGCAGGAAGAATGTCTGTTTTTAACAGCCTGAAAAACTGGTTTTGTGGTTTCACTTAGTGCCATGGTCTAGCCGATGTGGTTGTGCTGGATCATAGGCTGGACTTGATCTCGGAGGTCTTCTCCAGCCTCAATAATTCTGTGTTTCTGAGAGGAGTGTCAAGGCAAGAAAACACATCTTCACTCTTTTAAAATCTAAATGCATTTTCCGTTTTTACGTGTGGCAGAGTTGCTACGGTAAAGGCAAAGTATTAAAAGATGAAGGCTCAAGATAAGCCACTTCTGAGTTCAGCAGAAAAAAAAGTTGTTACTCACTGGCACTAATTCTGTGGCTTGTGTGACTCTTTACGAGTCTAGCAAAGAATCTAGATGAGGAGGAAAATAGAGCTATGATTTTCTTTTTTTCTGGCATTTTCTCTCCTCAAGTGGATCATTTTACATATTGACACCAGCCTCAGCAATTAATGTATTTTAATATTTGATATGGAAAATACTGTACTTTTAGAAATAACAGCATGCCAGTTACATGCGAGTGATCTGTAAGCAAGGTGATGACAAAACCTATAAATTTGCTTGTCTTGTAGAAGAGTTTTTTTTTTCTCTTTTCAGCTCTTCCTTTTGATTTCTGTTTTTGAGCAACTAAGAGAAGTTAATCTTTGTTTTTACATCTAAAATTTGGCTTTTGGTCAGCAGAATTAAAAAGGAGTGGAGAGACTATCATTTCAATTGTGCTTTAGTGCAAATGTACCCTATTTTTTTTTCCCTCTGAAGATCCCCTGTCATGTTACAGAAAGTACTGGCCTGTTTTGGGAACTGTAACATGCAAATTCGTTTACTGAGGCTATCTAAATGGGAGATAGTCTGACCCTCAGGGCAGAGGCAGTTCCTCAAAAGCAGTAAAGTTGAACAGGAAAATGAGCTGAAGCTGTCCTTCCTTTTTTCTCATGTGTTGCAATTTCATGGCTCCTCAAAAAATCCTAATGGAGACTATTTCTTGAACTTGTGTTACCTTCTCTTTTGCCTTCCTGTCACTCGTCTTGCTGCTGTGCCTCTGACTCTTCCATTAGGGTCTAGAATAATAAAAAAACGGTGTCTGTCTAGACTGGGAATGCAGAGGTAACTGACCTGGTGCTGTTTGAGTTAACCCTGGAGAGAAAAGTTCCTTTCAGAGGCAGGTCAGGCACTCCGAAGACAAGTTTTATTAGTTTAGGCACAGCACCAGGCAGTATTACTCTTCGATATGAGTGTTCACCCTGTGCAGTGCGATTGCTGCAGAGTGCCAGGGGCAGCGCTGAAAACCGCTACTTCCCTCTTCTGTGTGAGATGTGGCTACACCTCACATGTTTGCGTCTGCTGAGAGATGCGTTCGTCTATGGACTGAGCCTTGGGTTTTTGTTTGTGTGTCATCACAGAGATGTAGGTTTGTTGGTAGCCTCTTCGTAGTAAATGAAACATGTAGGTAATTTGTTGTTCAGCTCTTAAAGCAGGTACGTATACGATACGTTGGCTTGTGATGGGGCTGTGCAGAACCTTGGAAAAACTGTTGCAACTTGAAGGTCTGTACAGTGTCGAGCTGATAGTTAGCAATTAAACTCTGCTTTGAACCAGCATAATTATTTAATGCCTTTTATTTTTTGTCCTTTTTTTCTCTTGCTCTTGGCAATTGTCAAGACCTGACAAATTATGTCTCTACTGATGATGCATCTGCTTTTTACTTTTTCTGCTCTGCTTGCTTTGCCACTGACTTTGCTTGTAGAAAGGAATCTGACTCCAGCACAAAATCATGAGCTGTCTGAATTTTCAGTACAAGGAGTTTTTGACTCAGCTTACTGTATCACTAGTTTTGTGCTGTGCAGTTTCTTCAAATGGGTATGCAGAGACAGCATGTATTTAAGTGCTGTTTTATTTGCTTTGATACAGAATTTCTTTTTTCCTTTCTTTTTCTTGTTATTACTTTTGCTAGTAGGATTTCCCCAAATAATAATTAAACGTTCTCAGCAGATTTTTCCTATTTGAAATACATAATGCAAATATTTTTACATAGTTCTGAATATAAATATACAAGAATATTGTCTGCCAGTGGACAGCAAAAATGGTTGTAATTTCTTACCATGGGATCAATTTCACTCACACATCCATGTACATGTTCTCTTGCAGAAACATGTACATCTGGCAGCAGAATCCTCTTAAATATTTGCAAGCAATATAGCAAATCTTCCTGTATTGTCTTATCTGAAATTTCTTTATATTGTACTGAAAATATTGTAATTATATATATGTATAGTTACAGGAAATAAAAAGCTATACTGTCATCTCCTGTTGTAAGTATGAAGGGAATAAAAACGTTTCCTCACAGCATGCTAGTCCTTTGTAGCAAATAAGGTAGGAGTTATTAGGGAAAAAAACCACATATCATAATGCTGGGTTTAAATGCATTATGTATGATAGTGCTTTGTGACTGACTTCAGAGTTACACAAGTGACCTTAATTTGGGAACTACGTATCTTTTGAGGGATTGACTTTTTTACATCTTTCTTGGATTTTTTTTTCCTCAAAGTAAAGCACTTCTATAAAAACTTCGCATTTAATTCTGTTGTGTTAAAGGAACTGATATGTTTCCTTCATGTCATGTAAGGTGTTAATTCTCTTTATTGCAATTTTAAAAATATTTCCTCTTTTCCCTTATTTATTATGTTTATGTATGTATTTTCAGATATGATTCTGGATCAGCAGGTGGGTTCTGGGCAGCTCAGTGAGGACGTTCGTCACAGAGTACATGAGGCGTTACTGAAACAGCATCACCATCAGAACCAGAAGAAGCTGAGCAACAGAATCCCAATTGTGAGATCCTTTGCTGACATTGGAAAGAAGCAATCTGAACCTCATTCCATGGATAAAAATGGTAATGCATTGCTTTGTTTTGAGCTTTCAGTAACGTCTACCTGTTCAGTATCACGTGTGCTTTGTATCCGCAGATTGACCACAGCATGATTCTGCTCTGCAAAGCCATTGTGTAAAAGTGGTGCCTTTTACGTGAGAGTGGTTCCTTGTACACATTCGGTGCCACACCTGTTTAAATCTGAAATTCAAGTATCCCGTGCAATTCAGGGCTGTGCAGAGATATTCAGGGGAGCTTGCTGAGGTGTTTGAAGCACAGCTGGAGGACACTTGTGGTGCTTTGGGCACCTGGGAGATCCTTCAGACTGAACTTGAACGTCTTTGCACAGTGTTGCTCTGAACTGTGGACATGCTCCATTAGTGCCAGAAATGTTATATGACTATCTTTTACTTCTGTTGACCATCCAGGGCCCGTTTGGTTAAAATATAATGGATTGTTGGAATGGTTTCTAAGCGTGTGACAGTGTATGTCTTAGCTGGTGTTTGGCTTCAGATTTCGTATTTGAGTTTGAGGGGTTGGAAAATGAGAAAATCACTTTCAAGATGCTGCAAGAACTATATCTTATTCTATCCGAAAATCACTTTTTTGGAAAATCATTTTGATGAAAATTAAAAAGCACATCTGCAGAGTGTTGGCTTAACTTTTTTCTTTCTTGCTTTTACAGAAGCCTTTATAAGCTGTACTGTTGCTGTAGGTCAGTCATAATGAAATATAATTTCTTACTGCCCCTTCCTTATTTATGTAAACACAGGCATGTGCTGTGAAACTTACAGCCAAATTTTATAAATATTTACATTTGCTTCACTAAAAGTATACATACTGAGCCCCTGTATCCAATATCGTCGTAATACCCACAAGATCTTTGTCTGAACACCATTGGACTGTAGTGACTGTGACTCCAGAAATCTCCTTAGCTTTAGTGACATCTCAGTCCCTTCTGCTGTCTCTCTGGTTCAGGGCCCTGTTGAGATCCCCTGGGATGTTCCCTGTGAGTGAGGAAACAGCAGCAGCACAGGGAAGGTGCAGGGTGCAGGAGGCAGCTGCGAGCTGTGAGGCGCAGGGTTCAGGGGAAGCAGTAGTAGTGTGGCTGATCTGGAAAGGTGGGGGCTGTTGATATAAAGCTTGACTTTCTTTTCAAGGAAGGATCTTTTGTTTCAGACATTGCCATATAAAGTTTTAATAGGTGCTTCTAAATCTAGCCACTTCCCTGGAGGAGAGTTACAGACCTAAAAGGCAACATATAATTTCATCTGAAGAGGACATTAAATAGAAACATATTAATTCTCATTTTGAGAGCAAGAAAAAATAATATTATTAAGATGCATGTGATTATACATATGGATGCACAAGAGTAAGAGTAAGTAGGATAATTGTCGATTCTTGTTAGGGCAACTTTCCCATCTTGATTTGTGCAACTCTTGCTGATTACTTTAAACAAACATTCAGGAGACACTTAAGAAAGTCAGTGCTATAATGTTCCTATTCCTCAGTTTCCACAGGATGCAGGATGACAGCTTGCATTCTATAAGCTTTTTGTGCTAGATCTTATGTAACAAATAAGCAGTGAGTCTCCTTAAAAAGACCCCTCAGGGCAAACCATGAAAAGTACTATGACCTCGATTTCAGCAACTTTCTGTGTCTGTTAGTGAAACTGATGGAGTAATTCACTCCAGACACATCTCAATTTTGCCTAAGTTTCTTCTGAGAACCTTCATATCATTATCTAATTCCCCTTCAAGTAAATTCTGGTCAGGACAGCATCTTAAGTCCACATTAAACACACTCGTTTTATATACTCAGTGGTTAAGTGATTCTGTAGGTAGGGAGACACATTCTTACGGGTTTTAGTTTGTCTGTGCTTGCTTTGCAAGATGAAAAACTACTGAATAAAGTTCATGTGCTTAGGAAGAGATACCTCCGAGCACTCTAAGCCCTGGTTAAAAAGACCCACTTAGTCACTTTCAGTATGTTAATTTAAATTAAATGCAACATAAACAATACAATCAAAATAATTTTAGGAGAATTTATAATGAAGGTAAATCAGATTTTTATCTAAATAACAGTGAAGAGTTCCAAACCCAGTCTTTGTGGACGCAGATGCCTTTTAATCAGTTTGAAGCATTGCTCTTCTAATTGCATCCTTTAAGTGCTAATGCACATTTGGCAGTCTCCTGGGTTGACCTCTTCAAAATAGATGATGGCTCTGTGATAAAGCAAAGAGGGATTGGTTTATTTTAAGTTTTGCTCTTGCCATCCATTACCCTGTTACATTAAAACGTGTGAATCTTATTTTAGTGTCTGAATTGCACTAAAATTAGCTTTAGAAGAGGAAAATTCAGTCTAAGTTTTTGGTTTTAAAAGGAAACACAATTTTTTTCCCTTGTCAACACAACAGCAAGTAAGCAGCTCATGCTCTTCAGTCACAACTATTGCCCCAATACATCCATGATTAAAGGAGTGGGGAAAGAGATGATTCTAGAGAGCTGCCTGATTTCAGGCACACTGACTGCTACCTGTTCCGTCATACCTGGCGTTACTTGTTTACCCCAGTAACCTGCTGTAGTACGTGGAGTGTAAATTATGCAGGAATCTACACTGAAAGGCTCAAGGTTTCAGGAACTTGGCTGTCCTTAGAAGCTTGACCAGAGGTAGCAGTGAGGTTTCTGATGATTTTCTTCTGCTGTTGCCTCGTGACCCAAATGCTAGAGTTCAGGTGCAGTGTTATATTCACTGCAACTATTTATGTCTTTTTAAATTGCCGTAGAGCATCTGTACAAGCTTTAATAATAGTACAAACCCAAGTTGTTAAGACAGGACTTTGCATCAGGTGAAAACAAAAGAAAAATCAGCTAAATATGTGAAAAAGAAAGCAAAATTAAGGGATATAAACACCTTATATTGTTGTTGAGAGTGTGCTGTGAGACACATCTTTGTTTCCTGAGGACAAACTGCTAAAATGCAATCAAGGCATCATTTTAGTCTGCTTACTCCCATTTGTGTAGAATGTATGAGTGTACAATATTCCATATGTTGCCAACAGTAGTAGTAGTATTGTTCTCTGTTTTTAATATAAAAATGCATTTAAATAGTGAAATATGTTGTTATTGCTTTTACTTTCTGGATGAGAAGTTTTAATTCCTAGAAGACTGCAGGGAGAAAACCAGATCATCTCAGCTGCTCCTGGTGAGCTTACAGCTCAGGTCACCCTTATCCGAGATCAGAATTTTCAGAAACAGCAAGTACTGGGAGCTTTAGAAGGGCCACTTGTTTGTCCCTGGTTAAAGGAGGTGGGAGAACTTGGACCTCTTTCTACAGAAAAGAAATTCTCGGTTTGGTTAAATTTGGATTTAGTGCTGACAGTGTAACTGATGACGATCCTTAGCAGTCTGTAGTTTGTAAAATAGATGGTTCAGAGGTATAAGTCATTGCCATCTGAGTAACATGGTACAGCTGAGGATGCAAGCCCCCTTCTTTGTCCCAAGTTCCCGACTATGGTAGCTTATCAATGTATCATTTTCCTGATATTCAGGAGTACTGTCTGAAACTTAATATATGACTCTGCTGCTGGCAGACCACTGCGATACCTTTGCTGGAAGATAGCTGTACATATGTTTTCCCTCCATTTTTTCTTTGTTTAAAACTCGGTCAGAACATCTAATTAATTTGCTTTGTATTTAGTAGTATTATCTTTTGTTTACAATGGCTTTTCTTCACATCCTTTGCAGGGCTAAGATGTCAGGGTGCTATGGATTTACCATGCATTTTTAATGCTGCCATGCTGTGTTTAACTTTCACTTTTCATTAAGCATCAAAACTGTGAGAATTAAAAGCCTGCTTTTGATGTTCCAATAAAAACCGACAGTCAAATTTGGCATAAGAGCAGGAAAAATGATATATTTTTTTAAGTCTAATTTGACACCAAATACCCAAAATAGAGGGTGGCAAATAATTTTAGCATACATCGTGTAAGAGGCAGGTAAAAATATGAATCTTTGTCATTAGTAAATCATGTTTAGAAAGTTTGGTTTGTGAAGCAATTTAAATTATTGGAATCAATAGTTTTTGCGCTCTGATACCCGAGAGCTGTGTCTGTAAATTCCTATGACATAATCTGAAAAGCCAAGACAATTGCAAATGTACGTCACCTTTCTATTAATTAAATACTGTCAATAAAATTGAATTTCTATTAATTAAATACTAAAATATTTCCATAAGCCTGTCCTTTTTTATAAAGGGTCCCACAATTCAGAATTTAAGTCTGTGTGGCAGGAAAATTAGCTGATTTCATGAAAATGTAGTTAGGAAAAGAAGCTTCCATCATGTGAACATTTTGAGGTTTTTGACTGGCCATTTCACTTTTAGTCTAGACGTCAAAGTACGTGTGCATGCATGTGTGTGTGTTTTTATATGTATGTAATGAAATCTAGGAGACCCTTTACCAATAAAAATCGAAGAGGAAGGAGCTAGGTGAGAGGAGCATGGCAGGATAAGTGACTTGTAAATTATATTTCCGTGTGCCTTGCTGAAGCGTTCTTTATCCATGATAACGTGATCTTGTGCCTGTTCTCTGTTCCATACCAATGCAATGCGTCTTTTCCTTTGATGTCAGAGCAGACACTTCATTACTTCAAAAATTGCATTTACGCCACACATCATGTCTGATTTTGAGAAACTCAGGAATTCCAAGGAGAGGTTTATCAATATATCAAAGACGTTGAAGAAAACAATTGGAGATCTTCAGAGTTAACTGCATGAATTGCCACAGCAGTTAATTTTAACATGTTCTTCTTCAAGCCTTTTTTGCAGTTATTTCAGTTAGCCCGGTTTGGACTTCTTCATTGTTTTATGGCAGTATGAGCACATGTGGAGGTGTTTAAAACTATGCTTGGATGCCTAATTTAGGACAGTATGCACTAACATCCCAGTAAGTCTAAATTACCAGTTATGCGATGGTGTTTGTTACTTCCCTCAGTTCCTTAATCTCTCCTGAACATCAGTTCAAACAGTTGTGCCATAACTTAGAGCTTACAACATGTGAAACCTTCGTGTCAATACTACCATGTGGAGAGAGACAGACATTACTTGGGGCCAAAGGAAGAGGGCAGGGAGGCATTCCTAGGCACATGGCCATGCTCCTTCATTTTGGAAATAAGTCACGACGAATGCTGTAGATATACCCAAATTTTCTGGCAGTGTTGGATGTAGATTAGTTGGATTGCTCCAGCTTTCCTTGGAAACAAGGCAAACTCACTGATAGTTAATTCCATCTTAAATTAGCTAATGCTCTATTTTTTGGTTTACGTTATTCTCAAATGTATATATTTTCATGAACTTGTATTATTCACAGGTTTTTATATTACTAAAATATACCTTGTATTTATCAACATTTTCATCTGATAGTCTTTCTCCACGTTTCCTTATACCCATGATAAAATGTGTAATCTATATGTATAAAACTGTATCATTCATTTTTGTATTTCTTTATTTTGCTCTGTCTTTGTTGTGTCTGTCTCTAACAGGCTCATCTCATCTCTGTATCTTCCTCATCTCCTATCCTTTGGGTTCTGTAAACTCCCCTGAAGGTTCAGAGGTAGTATAAATACCTGCTCTTGCTTTGGCTTCGGATCATTTCAAATGTATGCCCGTGCCTTCACCTTGGTTTCCTGACAGCATGCAACTTCTTGCTCTAGCGATTAAAACATACCTCAGGCCTTTGTCAGCAGCTGTGGCACACTTAAGAGAAGCTTATTTTGATTTTTTTGGGGAAAAAAAAAAAGTGCCTTTTCTTTTTAAGTGCATTTTCATACATCAACTCGTAAAACTGCAAATCATAGCATTTGAGTTGAAACTGCATGACTTCACGTGAACTGTGCTTGAGATTCAGGCCTGACATTAGAAAAACAGATAAAGCAACTTCTTCCTTATCCTCTGAAGTTATGTATCATTAGCAAGCACCAAGTCTGCTTGCAGTTACACAGGTACGATGGGAGTGACATGATTTTCCACTGATTTAAAACGTTACATATCAAGAGGCTCAAGGTACATACACAGATCAACCTGCAAAGATGGTATTACTGCTCTATTATATTAGAATTTTACCTCATACTTAGGAATACTTATTGGTTTTCAAAAATCCTTGGTTTTTATTGGTTTTACAAAAATCCTTGATTTTTGAGCTGGACAGTGTGTCCATTTAGATTTGGGAAATTGATGACTAGTTGCAGGGAAATGCCTGATGATTGTTATAGCTGGCTTGCAAATCAGATTTTTTTTTCTGAATGGAAAGAAATCTATATGGTCTAGAAAAATAAGCAGCTTCTTTTCTGATTCAGTTTCCTTTGTCAGTTGCATCCAGTTTGTTTCCATTAACTGTGATTTGTATCTGAATACATTGCTCTTGTTTTTTGTCATTTGCCTGGATTTTGATTAATAAATACAATACACGTAGTTAAATGTCTTGAGCTTTAAACTTTAGGGACTAGAAGTATGCTGCATGTGACATTAATTTACTGGGATTAAGTATATATATATATTTTTAATTTGGCAGGACTAATTGTCTCAAATTTTGAGCACTATCTGCAAATGGAAACCTCTGTTAGTGTAACAAATACGGACCTTATTTGATGGACTTTGATCTTTAAGGTGCATAAGAATATTGTTTTGTGTGAATTCTTGCTTTATTCAAAATTCTGGCCATTTCGCATTATCTGAAAAAAAGCACTAATTTTTTAGGTACACCAATTAAAAATGTAATTTTGAAAACTGTACTGATACCGACTTTTCCAATACATACATATTTTACACATTTTACTGTGGTTTTATCTGTTAGATATTAAGTACCTTTGTATGTAGGCTGGATATTTCAGTGATAGCACACAGTGCATTTGTTGATACTTTAAAAAATATGAAAGGCTCTACGGTGAATTCTCAAACAATGCAACTTTTCGGATGCTTCACATAGGTGTGCTGTAAGATGAATTGAGGCTTTTAAACTTTAGATTTATAAGGACTCAAACCACGACATTGCACTCCTAAAAAATAGAATATTGTATTTACCCCATAAAATGTATAAATAAATATTTTGCTTGAGAGAGCTGAAATGGAGCTGGCAAGGACAGGCCATGGAGGGGCTGAATGAATGGCAAGGCTGTTGCTGCTTAGTCCCTCTTACAGGGAGTTGTGCCCTCACCATTCTTACCAGCCTAAATCCGTTTTGCTAACTCAAAAAAGCAGTAAACCATCTCAAGTGTTTTTCTCAGAGCAGCTGTTTAAAGCCTCTCTAGTGATTGGTGTTAGATTAGGATTGCTTTTTTATTTTCCTTTTGCTCACAGTGCTTTGAAGGCTCCCATATTATAAAGGCAAAATTTGGAGAATTTAGTATATCTGTATTCCAGAGACAGTTTGATGCAGTGGTGACTGTTGACGTTTTGGTGAAATCAGAAAATCGGAGAGGAAATATGCTGTTTGTTTGTTTTAGTCTAGGTATGATGTGAGGGCTCCTCCTTTCATTCACGTAGCTCTTTTAACTCATTGTGACTTCACAGGACCCTGATGGTGCCAGTAACCATGTCCTTCATTCAGAGAAAACAATGAGTTGCTGACATCGAAAGCAGCTTGAGAATAAAGCACGTATATAGTTGGCAACATGCTTTAGTGAACTGAATATTTTTAATGACGTTGGAAAACCAGTGCTTACAATGCTAAATGTGTAGGAGGAAGAAGTCCTTCCAAAACCCAGTACTTTTTGTCTTTTCTGCTGAAGGACCACACAGAGACCAAGTTCCAGATTTGCATTTTACTGACTGGGTTGGTGCGTAAGAAGCACGCGTTCCTGCAGTGTGTTCAAAGTGCTCTTTAAAAAACTTGTCCCGTGGCTATCATGTGAAAAGTCGAGTTACCTGGCTTTTCTACCTTGTGTCTCTGATTGTTAAATACAGTAAAAAAACCCCAACAAAACAAAACTTCTTGTTCCAAGATCCAGAAAGCTGTCTTAAGTTGCAGAGCTATTTAAACATCTCTTACTGCCTCAAGGTAAAACTTGTGTTCTTTCAGATTACTCCAGCATATGGATATATCAAAGATTGAGGTCTTCAGTTGGCACAGAACAAGAACATATGTTATTCTTATAAACTTCACATACTTACTGGTTGTGACTTTTATTTCCTACTATGTATATTTTTACATATTTTTCTCCCAAAAGAAAAGTGGACACAATGTTTAAAAGTTAGCCTTTGGACTGTTATGCTAATTGCTTAGAGGCTTTTGACACCTCCAATTAAGATGTTAAAATTTCAGTGTTTATAACAAGTGGTCCATACTCTGACTCCTTTGTTGGTCAATATTTTTATCTCCCTGGCTGATATCCTTGCTCTCATTTCCTTGAATTTTTGGGTCCAGAAAAAAAAAAAGAAGTATAAATGTAAATCCCTAATTAGCAACAGAAAGATAATGAACTACTACTTCTGTTGCTTTCCTGTGACATATTTATAACATATATATATATTAGTATGAGCAACTATTACAAGTATTTCTCTTTATATAGGTCCTAGAATATAGAGGAGTGTCTAAAAGTAAAAAATCAGGAGTTAAGAAGGTCTAATATTACTGGAATACAAGTTGTCTGGGAGTAAATTGGGGCAGAAATTTCCCCTGAGCATTTTACAGCTTCTCTCTTAGAACTAGTGAGAGGTTTTTCTGTTATGTTATTAAAATCTCCAAAATAGTACAGGAATCAAATGTTATTTTTAATAGTTACAATACTACAGGAGGATTCCTGTAAAAGTATTTCTCAGACTGATAAATAAACAATACAGAAAAAGATTAATGTGAAGTAGTGTATGGGGATATATGATGTAAAGGTGATAGCGTAACAGTGATGGGACTTGGTGTTTTTTCTTTAAGTTCTAATTAAAACAGACAAATTGAATGACTCTCTACAAGCAACTTGCGCATTTAATAATTTCTGGCTTCCAGTTTGCAAAAGTGGCCTTTCATATGTTTAGGAATTAATAGACTATATGTGAATTCCTTTAAATTACATGTTGCTTTCTAAACTCAGTCCTTTATTCTTGTCATATGTAAATTCTAATCCTGGTTTATTTTTATCTACTTGATTAGGCTAACATGCTTGTCATGTCTGGTTCTTTGCAGTTCTCTGTTTATTTCATGGTAGTGCTGAACAAAAGCCCTGATTTTTATTCTTGTTTTGATCTGTCTTGGTCCTGAATCAGAGAGAAAATGGAAATATTTACATTTTTAAGATCGATACATTTAATAATAAGATTCCTAGCACTACATTTTAAAACATTCTGTTCCTGTACTTTTTAATCAGAGTGAAATCTCTCTGACTGTGCTACCAGGATGCAGCACAAGAGTCTAAAATCTGTTTTGTGTCATGGGAGATTTGCCTAGTGGAAAATGAGATGTTGATTTTCATGAAAACCAAGCTTTTCCTTCAGCAAATGTTTCAACTGGGAATTCATGACCAGACTGAGAGAGGGATACTGTAGTGCTCAGCTGTGACAGAAACTGGGTGCTTCAGTATTTTGGCAGCAGTAGAGACACTCCCGCAAGTCGCCCTCTTGTTTCGTGGCTGCGCTGAGCCCGTGCTTGGCCTCTGAGTGCGGGTACCAGCGGGGTGAGGGGCCACGACGTGGCTTTTGGAATTGCCCACACAATGTGCCTGGCTTAGGACTTTCTGTCTCTTCATCTTCAAGCATCGTGAACATATGGTCTTTGTTACTGTGCAAGTTTAGGTTGATTTTCACCAGAACCAATGTTTTCACATCATCATTTCTCAGTCATATGAGAGACTTTATTTGCTATGGAAACAAATATATGCTGGGCACGAGATGCTGACTCTGGGCCAGTTGGACTCTGTAGTTATTCCTGGGTATGTGTTAGGGCAGTAAGCGATAGTTGGCTCATATATTTGGTACTTTTTACTGTACTTTATTGTGGTATTCAAAGCTGTGCCTGGCTCCTGCCGTGCCAGGGAGGGAGGAAGAGTGACGGCAAGCAGGGCATGGCCCGTCCCCCGGTGGGTTCTGTGTGCTGCCCCACCGCCAGCCCCACGCCACCAGTCTGGGCAGCCTGGCCTCTGGCTCTGCACAGGGGCCATGTTGGTGTTAAGGAAAAAAATGCTTTATGTGACATATACTTGCTGCTTAATCCTGTTTTTCCTTTTGAGCTTTTGTTGGCAAAATTTTGTTGGTCGCAAGGCTTACTGTTTGCTTACACGAGACTGAGGTGTGTTTAAACACTTCTCGTCTTGAGATATTTTTAAAACTTCTATAAAATACTACACTAAATCCTCCCTGGAATTTACTCAAAATGTGTTTGCTGAAGCATTTGTTTTAAACATGTCAATAATCACATTGTTCGATACTGAGTTTTAAATTCATGCTAATTTCTAATGCAACTATTTTTATAGCAGCCCATTTTTATGCTGGACTTTGTGGTGATTGTTATAATCAGGATGTCCTTAGACCCATGATGAAATTAGTGAAAATTAGTAATTTTTTTTTTTCTTCCGTGAGGAGTATTGTAGACAGGTGTTGCCCAAAATTGACAGCTCCTCAAATACTGACAAAGACTATCTGAATATAGGATTTTCCTCAAATGTAAATCTTAAAAATCGTAAGCTTTAATTGGCAAAGAAAGTTTGTCTTCCAATATTCAAGAGTATCTTTTACATTTTCTAAATTACATTCTCCCATTCTTAACTACACGTGATAAATGTTCTGTCTTTTGAGAATGTGTTATTCTAAATAAATATTTAATTAAAATGTGATGCTTAGATGCTTTACATACATATGATATGAAATGTGTGTAGTTCTTTAATAACTATTTCATTAGATATTGCTTTACTTATAGAAGTAATTGTTAGTATTCTGTAATAACGGTACTTTTTTTAGCAGGTCAGGTTGTTTCCCCACAGTCTGCTCCAGCCTGTATTGAAAACAAAAATGATGTGAGCAGAGAAAACAGCACTGTTGACTTCAGTAAGGTAAGTGTTCACTGGTGTTAGAGAGACCAACAGCCAAATAGATCTATTAAATTAAATAGAATATGTCCGTGTCAGTCAAGTAAAGCTGTGAAGTGCAATTTTACTTCAGCACTGAAGTTTTGTGTGCACTGCAACACAGTTCATGTAGAACGAAACAGAAATTTTCATTTTCTTGATAAATTACTAGTAAGAGGAAATCACGGGTTGGGAACACAGATAAATTTATTGCATAACAGTGTTTATTTGTCAGCGGAATTTTTACAAATTAACAGAAAATTGCCTGAGTGAGAAAGTAATTCAGAATTCTTATAATTCAGGTTTACCTCTCGGATTTTTACTTTTTGTAAAAGTAATGCATGAATGCAAGCTACGCTTTTTATAACCTGAACTCGTGGATTCCAGATGTCTCACACAGAATGTGTTTCTGTAAACCTATAACTTAATTCTTCTGGCAAGCCAAGATATTTCGGTACGCTTCACAAAAGATGTTAACTGTTCAGTAGTGGAGATAGCAATGATGGTTCAATGTTAGATAGCAAAGAAAAGCAAACAGCTTCTCAGCTTTAATGTAAAGGAGAATTCTAATTTGTTTTAAGAAGCCTGTAAGTACCTAAACCCAACTGTCAGACTAGATACAGGTGACAGACTTGACAGGGATAGATGACTTCAGCTGACACATTAATACATCAAAGGTTGAGTGAGTAAAGAAAGGTGATTTAAACCAAAATTCTGAAGGAGAGAGCACTTTGCTGTTGAATCTTAATGTTAGTGCATCTGAGCTAAAAGTAGAGTTATGTGATTGCTCCATCTGGTGCCAGACTTATTTCCTAGCAGCAGTAGCTATTTGCACCATTTGAATTCTTGACTGAACATGCCAGACTAGGGATGGTGTATGGCTGAAATAAAGACGGGAGACAGAGCTTTCTGTCAAAGCCAGTGAGAAGAAAGGAGGCTGGCTGGGGATGTATTATGGACCGACTTTCTACAGAGGTAGCAAGATCTGTAAACTCTGACAAGTTGTTAAAGGTGTAATGCTAATACTTAAAAAATATTTAAAACTAAGATGATAATGAATGATTTTGGTTTCCTGATATTTATATTAGAAGTGTTAACTAAAATTAATTGTTTTAGTGATTGTTCTAATATCAAGAAGTAAAATCTTGTAAAGGCTGTCAAATATAAATACAGCTGTCTATTCACAAACTGTGCAGAGGTAAAGGTTATAACAATCCAAAGGGAATGACATAACTTTCATTCGTGCTTTTTCTTGCGTGTTTCCCCAGTTGCTTTTGAGTGTTGCAGGATCATAACCCCAGTCCGGTATCAAGTGCATGTTGTTTGTAGTGAACAAGAATGGAGGCTGCATTATTTGATCCTTCGCTCACTGTTTCTGTAGTACTGCAGCTTTGCTGATCAAAAAAGCTCTTCTGATTTAAACTGGCTTGAGAAGAGCTCAACGTGTCATCTTTTGGCTCACATCAGCACTGATAGATACCAACAAGTAGATCAGGAATGTGAAGGGAGCAACTTTTGTTTGCAGAGATAAAATAACAGTAAAGAATTGTTATCTAAATACCTTTTTTGACTGCCTTGAAACAGATTTTGAAGATGCATGAGTAAAGTACAATTTCTCCTTGAAATGTGCTATTGCAATAAGTCCCAACAGTTATAATTGGAATTGTATGCACAGATTGAAAGTGGAGCAGTTCGCTGATTTTCTCTTGAGTATTGTGATTTCTTGCTCTAATTTTGTTCCACATATTAATTTCATTTATCTTCCACAAAAAAAGCACCTTTGACTACTTCACATATTCTCTCCTTGCTAATCTGTCTCCCTTGGGCTACTTCTCAAACTCCGAATTTTGGAGATGGTTCAAAAAGCTGGCTTAATCTGAATACAGCACTGAGACTGATTGTATTGGTGTCTGTTTATGAGTAATGTGAGACCTGGCACTAAAAGCTGTCTTGAATGTTACTTGCGGAGCACAGAGAGGGAGATGTAGTTTCTGATGTGTGTACTTGTGCATGTGTCACTCCTCTGCCTCTGGGGATACCATGAGGACTTTGTTTTCCAAGGGTTGCACAGAGATGTGTCATGACCCCGCTTTGCCCTCTATCTGAGCAGGGGAGGTGCAGCTTAACCACTGCATTTGCCTGACCTCTGCTTCTTAGGGCAGAGGCTGAAGGGAACCCTAGCTGTCCTGAAATAAAAATGCGTAGAAAAACTGCACCCCCCTCCCTTCTCATGGCAACTTTCCTGTGCTCCACGTGGCAACAGTATTTCTGAATTAAACCCAGGTTCCGTACAGACTGAGTCTGGTCTTTTAAATACCATGCGAAATAATTGACTTGGTTTTGAATACTAGTTGGCCACGCTTATAAATAAATCTGATTAATGTGTCACAGCTTTCCTAAGAAGCTTTTTTGTCTTCATGTTTAGTTATGTTTAGTTCTGGAGGAGGCCGCCCTCAACTCTTTTCAGTTCCTGGGTTGCCCTGGAGGGGCATGTCCTCCACATTAGTTATTTAGTTTTATGTTTAATCAGAATTTACTGGGACTATTTATTTCCAGGTCATAACTGTAGCTCAGATTAGGGTGCAGATTAAGATGCACCTGAGGTCTCTCCAGCTAAAGGCCTCTGGAGATAAGAGATGTGTAATGGATAGGTTTGGTGAAGCATTCAGAGGATCTCAAGTTGATAAACAGTGCAGGAAACATATCGGGAAATACTTTCTGGTAGACAGGAGACCGAATGTTTATTTCAGATTGGAGTCTTGATCGTGGGATCTGTATGTTAGTGGGACCTGAGGTGACGAATGTTGTAATGAGACGTTAGGTATTAAATAGTAAATGTGTTCGCGAGGTCAGATCAGTACAGAGTGCACATTGCTCTGCGACTGAGAGACTGCTTGCTTTCCCTTAACTCTGACTGACCTACAACACCGTAATTAGGTGCAAAGTGAACCTGTTTGGGCTTTGTATTTGAGGAGTCATTTTGTGATTTGAGGGGGGAGCAGAATTTACCTCACTGACACTTCACCTTGAAAAAATACCTGATCTCCAACGTTCCAGGTTGATTTCATGCTTGTTTAACTCTGTGAGGTGTTTGGTTGTCGTACTAGGCTAGTTTAGGCTAGCATGAGGCATCTCTTTGTGATCCCAGTGAAATCAGATTTCATTACACAGGCAACTGTGTTATATCTGAATTCTGATTTGGTGCCAGAGCCATTTGCAAGAAAACAATTTTCTAAATATTACCGAAAACTATGCAAACTAGTACTGACAGATGGCTGTAAGATAGACATTAAAATGGTCCACTTTAACAGTTTATATTGGATTTGGTTGCTGTTGTTGTGTTTAGATTAATAAAAGGAAAGCAAATGACAAAATTAATGCATTTTGAAATGTAGACAATACTGGTGTATAATGAAATCAAACATACATTATATACTCTATTACTTCATGTTGATCTTTGTTACAAACTCTAGACTGATGCTGAGGAAATAAATAAATGAACATATTCCTAGACAAATACCTTGAGCTTATATAGCAATGTCTCTGTCTTTTCCTACCGTCTCTGCAAAAGTCAATATCACTGTCTTAAAACACTACAGTTTTCATTCTGCTCTGTTCTTTCCATTTGCTCTTGAGGCAATCATGGTCGTAGCTTATTTTCTGTTACTTTCAGCAGAAGGGCAACTGTCCTCCATTAAATCTGAAAACAAAAATACATCTTTCTTAGAGTAGTAGAAGGAAAATTACATCTAGTGGAACCTCTTCTTCTCAATGAGATTATAATACAGCAACTATGAACTCTGAATTCATGGTTTCCAGAGTTGTTAATTATGGAAAAATAAGATGTCTTAATATCTTGAACTGTTATGATTTATTAATTCCGTTACGAATTATTGATACTGTTAGGATTATTTGATAAAAAATATTACTAGAAAACTAATATTATATTCTTACAAGATTTTTGAATTAGAATTGTGGTCTTTATAATCAGTTATGCAGTATTTTAACTGTTTCAGAGAAAAATTAGTCAAATAATGAAAGACAATCTCTTTCGTTTTGAGAAACATTTTTATTTAAAAAAAAAAAGATTATTCAACAGACAAGACTAATGGAAACTCTATAATTAATGTAACTATTGTGCAGATCAGAAAGTCCCTGTCAAAAAGTCAAGGGGAGAAAGATTCCTGTGAAGCTTTTGACTGTTATTTAATATACGTTTCCCAGGTTGACCTGCACTTCATGAAAAAAATACCACCTGGAGCTGAAGCATCAAACATCTTAGTTGGTGAACTGGAGTTCCTGGACCGTGCGGTTGTTGCTTTTGTGAGGTTATCTCCTGCAGTGCTGCTTACGGGACTAGCTGAAGTTCCCATTCCAACAAGGTACAGTTGAACTTTTCACTTCATGTTTTCCTTGTACTTCATGGAGACAGGTGATGTGACCAACTTTATCAGGAAGAAAACTAATTTTATCCCAGCTGAAACCAGCAGATTTGTATAAAGAGCGTTGGGGAACTGAACTGGCTTTGAAAAAAACTTCCGAAATGTTTCCTTGTGACCTCCCCCAACTTATGACAAAAAAAACACACCAGAAAGAAAAAAAAAAAAAGAAACAGATTTCTTAATTTGTGGCCAAAAAGAGACTTAAATAATTAAAAATTAGCATAGTTAAGAACTTCTGCAAAAATGTTCACTAAAAAATCTAATACTATTGGTAAAAAACAGTCTTTTGCATTTTAGCAAAACAGAGAAATTATTTTGTTTAAACCTATCCTCTGTGGTGAATAGAAAGTTACTAGCCCTAAGCCTAGAGTAGAGACTGTCTAGATTCTTAATGGGAATAAGATTGATTTAACAGTTACTTTTATTTAGGTTATTTCAACTTCCCCAATATTATAATAATACTACTGCCATAAAATAATGGATTCAGTTGAATTAACAGAATTAAATATATTAATGTTAATCTGTTCTGGTTTTAGATTATAATTGCATGTATTTATTATGTAAGATAAGGTTTGTTATGTAAGGAGGTTTTGCTAGTCTCTTAAGTCTGACTGTGAAGCTTATGATATATTTTTGGAAGTTATTTTCACATTTTTTTCTACCCAGAGCTTTATGTTTAAATGCATGTGTGAGGATCTTGAGGAGATTATATATAATATTTGTCTTAGAGGTTCTTCTAGTCCAATTTTTAAATAAGTATTTCTGTAGTATGTAGAGTAACTTTCTACCATCTATCCTTTACATTTTTTTTATCTTTTATTTGCAGATTTTTGTTTATTCTTCTTGGACCACTGGGTAAAGGGCAACAATACCATGAGATTGGAAGATCAATCGCAACACTAATGACAGATGAGGTATTTTTATTCGTGGCTTGATTTTAGTAGTTTTGTGCTAACCAAAGAGGTGTAATGGGAATCTCCAATGTAGAATCGTCCAGATGAAATGTGACTAATCAGTCCAGTGACGCACAGATAACATTCTAGTTCATTTCATGATCTCGTAACATCCCAGATCATGCTGCCACAGGGAGATAGCAAAATGAGAAACAGTATTCACGTGCAGGGTGATCTTCACTGAGAAAGTTCTATTTTACACAGTTGCTTTCCAGTGGAATTAATTGTGTTCCAAACTCTAGAAAAAAATCTAGAGAGAAGAAAATAATTAAAAATCTCTAGAACGCGTAGCCACCTGTAAGGATGTTTTTCTGTAGCAGCTGAAGCTTTTATGAAAACTATGGACCAGAAACTGGTCAGCTGAAGCTGAGACTGTTTGTTTGGTGGGAACTGCTTGATGTACAGTATGCTTCAGAGAAAAGGGGCCATTGTGAAAAATGTTACAGGAGTATTTCTTTCCTCATCTCTCTTCTCCGTTTTTCACAGGTGTTCCATGATGTTGCTTACAAAGCAAAAGACCGCAATGACTTGGTGTCAGGAATTGATGAGTTTCTTGATCAGGTTACTGTTCTCCCGCCTGGGGAGTGGGACCCAACAATTCGAATAGAACCTCCTAAAAATGTTCCTTCTCAGGTTTGTACACTGTAAAATTCAGGCACTTTTAAACGGTGTGATGAATTTTTGCTAGGTAGAATTAAGTCTCATAAATATAGCTTTTTGCAGAATCACTATACAGACATTTTGTTTGTGCTTTCTTTTATTTTTATTAATTTGTTTTAAAAGAACACCGACTTGTCTTGCAAGCATACAGTATAGTGATGACGTTTCATGTAGTTCAGTCTAGTTCTCTCCTGAATAAAGACAGAGAGTTGCATCTGAAGATTTTAAATTCAAGGCTAATTGGTTATAAGCATCTTCTGATTGTTCCTAACAGTCATGTTTTGCTTTTGTTCTAAGCTTATTGCAAGAATTGATCAAAGCAGCCTGGCTTGCTACTCTTAAAAGTTTTCTGATACAAGATTTTTCTGTGATCAATTTTTAAAATATCTTAGACCACAATTCCTTCTACTATTTCCTGTTCTAGAACTCCTCTACAGCCTATGAAGAGGGTATGTTGGTGAATCTTATTATAAAATCTACATGTTTAGTCTTTTAACTCTCAAAGTCTGTTCCCTCTGCTGAAATTATGTTTTGGTGAGACTGTAAGAAGTGTCTTTTTCTTCTGGTAGGAGAAGCGTAAGATCCCAGGAGTGCCAAATGGAACTGCAGCCCATGGGGACGCAGAACATCCTGGAGGACACTCTGGACCAGAACTGCAACGCACTGGAAAGTTAGTGAAAACATATACAAAATCTTAAGTGTTCTAAGTTACGCACTTCCAAGGGAATCATAATGGTCTGGTTTTCTCTGAAATGACTGGCTTGGCGTATGATTTTTTTTTTTCAGGCATTTTTCCTGATTTGCGTACCACATAGTTGAAACGGACAATACATGCTAATTTTTAGAGAGGGTTAGAGGGCAAGAGGGATTTGAATTTTTACATAGTATTTATTGCAAGCTCCTTTCTTCCTTGTAAAGGTCAGACCTTTGTGAAACTTGATTAACATTTCTTATTTTTGTACCGCACAAAGAAATAGTTGGGAGTAGTCTTGTGCCATATATTTTGAACGCTTACAACTGTTTTGTAGTTGAAGTTTCTGGGTTCTTCTTTACCTCGGTAAGCCATGGCATGACCTAGTACATGAGACTGTGATTACCATGGTGGCTGCAATATACACACGTCGGAAGGAAGAATTTGCCCCAAGGAATATCTTGCCTGATATGGTGTAGTGTAAGGGCTTCGGCTGTGTGGTTGCCTTAGTGCGGTATAGTTGTGTGATAGACTTTTACTTTACTTTGCTGCCTCTTGATATGATAATAAATGTCATTCCTACCCGTGTGAGGCTATTCGGCTCAGTGTTGGTGTGCACAGTGGGGCAGATGATGACCAGTTTAGCAGTAAGCTCTTCTCTCACCAACAAACCTGGTAATTTGTGGCTTGAATGATTATTTTAACATTTAGGAGACGGTGGTACTACATCTTTCTCTTTACCCCAGCAACATCTTGTACACCGGGTGCCTGTGAGAAAAAGAGCATTGTGGGGATATTTAACTGTACGGTATATTGTAAGGGAGTGTCTGTTCCTAAATGTTTGATTATATTTAGCATAGCGTAAATGACAAAAGATGACACTTCTTATCCTTGGAAAATTGTGGCCTACATTCAGTTCTGTCATCAAGTGTATTTAGGAATGGGTTGTCAAATATAGATTTGAAGCTCTATATGTAGACGTGTGGGCAAATAGACACTCTGATTAAACGTGCAAATAATTATTTCACAGAATAAATAATAGACTTTTATGTGTGGGAGCTGACAACTGTTCAGAAGTTTCGGGTCTGGATGATTAGGTGAAGATTTTATAGAAGAAACACACAAATTAGTTTGTTTTAAAACCACAATTTCCTGATTAAAGTTATCAAGACACAGTTCCCAGAAACTTTTTTCTGTGAAAGATGAGTTATAAGAGTATGTAAAATTTGGTCATGGACCAGTACCTTCTCTGCAGTATATATAATGCATTGCTGTGGAAGAAAGCTGTGTATGCCTTCTTCATTAATTTGATCTATTTTTTTTTTTCAGATTTTTTGGAGGATTGATTTTAGATATAAAAAGAAAAGCTCCCTTCTTCTGGAGTGACTTCAGGGATGCTCTCAGTCTGCAGTGTCTGGCATCATTTTTGTTTCTCTACTGTGCTTGCATGTCTCCTGTCATCACGTTTGGTGGTCTGCTGGGAGAAGCAACTGAAGGTCGTATAGTATGTGTTAAGTCTGAACTTTTAAAATGAACTTACATTCCTAGGTTTGTGGTTAGTATTTTCTTAGTGTTGCGTGAATTACCTTTAAGTATTGGTGCTCCAGTGTTTAGAACGCTATAGACTAAGACGTTGCAAAAAGAACCTGATTGAAAATTTATGGACATTTCTCTCTGTATCATGTTCAGAGTGCGATAGAATCGCTGTTTGGAGCATCCATGACTGGAATTGCCTACTCTCTCTTTGGTGGACAGCCTCTCACTATACTTGGCAGCACAGGACCAGTTTTAGTGTTTGAGAAGATCTTATTCAAATTTTGCAAGTAAGTGAAGATCGTGATATGTATCATCCCTTGGATGTTGTCAGGTAAAAGTAGGGGCACTGATCCCAAAGTTACAACATCTGCAAAAGAAGAGCAAAGTTTGTTTCGGAGTGCACTGCTTAGTCTTTCAGAGTCTGAAAACTATGCAGTGACTGAGATGAGTGAATTGGTGCTGATGCGGAAAGGTTTGTGGGGTTTTTATTGCTTGGGGATTTTTCTGTTTGTTTTCAAAAAATACTCCCACTCTTCTGAAGGGGAATGCAAGCTTCAGGATATTGGTTGGTTTTTTTAATTTTTATTGTATCATTGTCTTTACTGAAACAATGCATTTAAATCTCTGATTTATCTAATCCCTGACTCATGCAGAAAGTGTCACCTCTTACCCAGGAAGTAATGCAGTGGCAGAGGTACCACCTTTCAGTAGTCGCTAATATAGACTCTGTCTTCTCTCCGCCTGAACGGAGGAGGGATGAGGTGTCGTGCCAGAGTAGCATAGCCCCATATCTGTGTTCAAGTGCCATGCGTGACATTCCTCTGCCACGGTGTGGGTGAAAATGATGTCTGCATCTTAGCAACCATTGCTCTGACAGGGACTTCTTCACTGAGGTCTCCTGAACAATGAGAGGAGACCCCACTTAGCACCCCAAAAGCTCTTTTGTCACCTTCAGGTAGAACTTTCCATTTTCTGGGATAACATCACCCAGTGTATTTGGAGCTCAATTATCATATGCAATAAGTGTACAGGATTTTGATGAAGGTTTTTATTAGAGCTACTCTTGCAGCTTAGGAAGAAATTGATGGTGTTTGCTATTCACAGGGCAGGATATAGGATAAAAAATCGGTTCACCTTAAACATTTCATGTGTATGTGACTATTATCAAAGCTACTAACTCACTTGAGTAGAGATAAAGCTCATTGTGTCCTTTTAATGGCGAGGAGAGCTCACGTCAAGAGGTGACTTTACGGTATCTTCAGTTCACAATACGTAAATAATTTCTGATTCACACTGTCCTCAGAATTGCATATCCCTAGGCAGAGGAAATTTTGGAGCTGCCCCTTCTCCATTTTCTGTGGCTTCACAAAAGATAAATTGTGTTTAATTTTTTTTTTATTTTTTTTTTTCCAGAGAGTATGGGTTGTCATACCTTTCTCTGAGAGCTAGCATTGGGCTGTGGACTGCAATCCTGTGCATCATCCTTGTTGCAACCGATGCAAGCTCCCTTGTCTGCTACATTACCCGGTTTACTGAAGAAGCTTTTGCTTCTCTTATCTGCATAATTTTCATTTATGAGGCCTTAGAGAAGCTGTTTCATCTCAGTGAGACATATCCAATCAACATGCATAATGACTTGGATCTGCTGACAAAATACGCGTACGTAAGATTTCTTCTGTTAACACAAGGGTTTTTGTAGATAATGGTTTCTCTGAGATGAACTCAAACTGGTGCAAAGCAGGAAAAGTTTACAGTAGTTGCAAACTTAATGTGTGGAAGCTATTGACTTAGGCATGATGCTCGTGTATGGAAGTAGTAGTTACTGGAGGTATATGTGTACAAGCAGTATGCATTTACTTAAGTAAAAAATATCCTGACTTGCAGCTTGTAAAAGCTTACACACGTGCAATTAATAGGATTTGGAGGGACCTCGGCTTTACGTCTTCATTCGCGTTTTTATTTAATGAGATATAACTCAATGATCTCTTACTATAACCTTGTATTGATGATTTACAATATTTTATTGGGTGTTCAGGCAACGTTTTTATATCATATGTGTATTTGTTTGTTTGGTTTTTTCCAAATTGAAATATTGGGCTATTTAAAAAGGATACAATTTGATGTACCTACTTTATTTTAATCTCTCTGGCAGTTAGGGCTCCAAGCTCCAAGAACTGAAGTGGATTTGGAATTGTTAGGTGCTTTTCAGTGATTTTGTTGTAATCAATTTGTTAATAACAGGATTTTTAATATTACTTTATTTAAGCAGCTTTACTTTATTGTGGAGTTTTGACAGGTAGTATTCTACTTGCACAATAAAAAAGTGAAGAGCATTTATCAGTATAGTTTGATTTAGAAGTAAAAACTCATAGACTGATTTCTCTGAAATGAGAACAAAAATGTTACTCTAGTAAAGGAGAAGATTCTGGTGTGTCCTGAGGCAAATTAAGCCTGGTCACCTCAGTAACTAAAATGTCATTAAAAGGCATTTTCAGAGAAATCTTTTTTATTTCACTGAACCCATGTGAACTCTCTGCGTGAGCAGGGAGGGGCCCAAAAGAAACAATGCGTGAACAGTGCCACATCTTCTGTTCACTGGAAAAACAGGAGTGTCTCAACCAAATGTCTCATTTGCATTTTAAGCTGGGAAAAACAAAACACAGCAACGGAGAAAACATTTGAGTTTTGTATATGTTATCACTAGAAAAATAGTTAGCAAATCCTGAATGTGAATGCATATTGTATACCTTAAATCACGGAACAAGTTAGGTTACAGAAACAATAGTTCTATTGTGATGTACTCTCTCATAATGTTGAAAAAAATATTTTTTCTCTCTTAATAAATCAGCAGAGAAAGGAATCTTAATTTGAGAAAGCAATAAACATCAAGAATAGACCATGCATGCACTTGAGGTTATAGCTTGGTCTTTTTTAACTTCACTTCACTTCTATGAAATCGGTATTTTACTCTTACAGCACAGTATTTGTGGATTTTTTTTTCCCCCTTACCACTTCAAAGTAGTCATCTCGAAGGGAAAGAAAAAAAGAGAATGTGATTTTCTCATACAGTTTTGAAAAACAGATGTTGGAATACTACACAAAGACAAAAAAAATTCAGAAACCATTTAGCAGGTGGAGCTGAGATGTTAAAATACGTAATGAAAAGCATAAACACAAATAGAAATGCAGATTCCTGCGTAGCTCGCTCTCTGTGGGGTTAGCTGAATCCTGTGATATCACTTGAGATTTCTGAGAAATCTACAAGTCTTGCTCGTCTTAGAGGTCCAGTGATAGATATCTCTGTATTTTATGACAGTGTTTAATCATCATAGTCTTTACATTTACAACTAAATGGCTTTGGTTTTATTTAAAATTTCATTCATTAATCAGAATCCCAGACTGATCTTTGAAGAGCATTGTTTACTTGCTGCCTGCGCTTGGTAACTGTCTTCATTGAATGTAGAATGTGCAGAGCATACCCTATGGTAAAAATGCAGTGACTGTCGTCCTCCAATTACAGCTGTTGGCCTGTCCTCTCCTACAGCGTTGGAATACCAGCACGAAAGGCTTAGATTTTTCCAGATACAGTTCCTGAAGGGCGTCTTCCAGATTTTTGGAGGAAAGATTTGTCTGCTGCCTGGTGGTTTCCAACATGTATAGCTATCAAAATCATTTGGTAGAGTAGTTTCATAGTTATTTCTAGGCTCATCGTTTCATGCCTATATTCTCAGTTATTCTTTCCCTCTGCGTACAAATTGACAACTCTTGCATTACATTTCACTTTTGGCATTTGTTTTGTATCTTCTACCTGTGGCAATGTCCTGTTTATTATCAATACCGTGTCTGAGGCAACTGACCCTACTAATACCAAGATGACTCGCTGTAGATGTACTTACGGGCAGCATAGCTCTTACGGGATGAGGCTTATTTTATTTTTATTTTTAACCTTAAAACTGGTTGTTGGAAACGCCAGTTTGCATATTGATTATCTTGTAAGATCACATATGCTGATTCCAAGGATCTGTGCTCTCAACACAGCAATGCGGTAATTCCAGCTTTAGAGTCATAGAATCTCAGAATATTTTCAGCTGGAAGAGACCTTCAAGATCATCGAGTCCAACCTTTTTTTAGCCCTATGAACACCACTAAACCATGTCCCTGAACGCAACATCTACCCATCTCTTGAACACCTCCAGGGATGGTGACTCAACCACCCCCCTGGGCAGCCTGTTCCAATCCCTGACAACCTTTTCAGTAAAGCAGTTCTTCCTAATATCCAACCTGAACCTCCCTTGGTGCAACTTAAGGCCATTTCCCCTTGCCCTGTCACTCACCACTAGAGAGAACAGACCAATCCCCACCTCACTACAACCTCCTGTCAGATACTCGTAGAGAGGGATAAGGTCTCCCCTCAATCTCTTCTCCAGGCTAAACAGCCCCAGATCCCTCAGCCATACCTCACACGACACATGCTCCAAATCCTTCACTAGCTTGGTGGCCCCCCTCTGTGCCCTCTGCAGTGCCTCAATGTCCCTCTGGTAGTGAGGCGCCCAAAACTGGACTCAGTACTTCTGTTCTCTCCCCTCCCTGCCCCTTGGTATGAGATTTTCTTAGTTCTTCAGACTGGCTGGGAGAATGTGCTCGTTGGGACCACTCTGCATTAGCTGCCCAAATGAACAGTGCTTTCCCAGCCCGAACGACATGGGTTTGCTGTGCAGATACGCGCTCTGTCCAGATACAGTGGCCACTTGCTCAGAACAGGAAGGTATTACAGTTAACATCTTCACAAGATCATCACAAGACAAGACATTTCAGTTCGTGCTCAAATGTCTGTACACATCTCAGTTCCAGAAGGATCAGAAACTAGAAGATGAATAAGCATAAATGCTCGCTTGAAATGAAAATCTTACTTTTGTGTACTTAAAGTTGGGGAATATTGCTTTCACAAGGAATTAGAAGCTTTTTCTGCAGCATCTGACTTCACTTCTTCTTCTACTTGTAGTTTAAATGGGTAACAAACTTGGGCTGAAACTGGTCCTGTCCTTAAAGGACCAGCATACTCTGTTACAGAAGCTAATTAGTATCTGCTGTTTTGCTAATTAAAACAGCTGTTTGCATATTCCTCTTTGGGGATTTTAAAGACAAATTTTTAATTGTTAGTAAAGCCTTGGCAGTTCTTTAATTAGCAGTGGGTGAACTTCAAAAGGTTGAGCAACTCATTTCTCTTCAAATGCTCAGCCAAAGCTTATGTAAAACTTCATCTTGGATCTGCAATTCTGCGCTAGAAAGCTCAGGTTATACTGTAAAATTTCTGTGTTTTCTGTATTCTGCCTGTTGCCCACTCAAGAAGTTGATGATGAATAGGTCAGGACACTGTGTGTATTTGAAACTTTGAATATGTGCTGTGGCCCAGCGCTCCTCTCTTCTCCCATGGACTTTCCAAGGATACTTTCATGTCCCTGGGTCTGTCTGCATCCCAGTACTGTTGTTTTTTGACCTGTGGAAGACATGAGTTTGACCCGGGAAGAGTCATTGGCATGCCGTTAGTACTGTGCTTTGGAGTACTAGAAAGACAAAGGAAATAGGAATTTAAAGTAGTTGGTATTTCAACCAGATTGGAACCATATTTCAAGTGAGAGAGAAAACTCGTTCTGTATTTTGGGTGGGTTTGAATTCTGTCATAAACAATTTCTGTTGCAGGAGTTTGATGTAAAAGACTACTACATGCATCTCCTTTTTTTATCTAAGTGTATAGGAGTTGTTACTAGTAGCTGCTCTAACAAGCCTTAGAAGACTATAGAAAGAACATTCAAAACAGTTGGGTTTTTTGTTTATGTTTTTTTTTTTAAAAAAGTGGACTCAAATTTTTAAAAAAACAGCTAAAACACCTCCTAAAACATATCTTAAAAATTCCTATTTAACATTTTACTATTTTAGGTGGAAGATAGGAGTTTGAATTTGTTACAGAATTCTATCTCAAAAAAGACAGAAATACATTTTGTTGCATGATCTAATTAATATAAAACTAGTCCTAATGCACTTTTTGCTCTTTTTTGTTATAACACTTGTTTGTTACTCTTTGTAAAAATATTGGCCCTAATTGTCAGGTGATCTACTTGCAGGCAAAAGCTTTCAGCATTCATATGTAACTTTTTCTTAAAATAGTGTCTTTATAATATAGGTGATAAAGAATAAGGCATTTAAAAGCTAAATGAAAAGAAGGACAAAGACAACATGATTTTCGTGTGCTACTATGGTGCATTTTTTTTCTTTTAAAACTGCATTGTTTTGAAGGAATTTACATGCAGTAGCTGCATTGTTTATTAGAGAAAATTACATACTTTTTGATCTGGGCTTTTCTTTCTTTTCTGGTGTAGGTTTTTTCTTTTCTTTTCTTTTCTTTTTTTTAACTGTGACCTTTCTGTATTTGTCATGCCATTAGCATTTGTAGGTTGGCATAGCAACTCTTTTATTTCTGCACTCTCCTCCTCCTGCTTTTTGCTACCCCTGTAGCAAATATATCTCCAGTCAGTGAATCCTGTCTGGAACACTGATGCACACGTATATTAAATATTACGATGTAATTTTTGCCAGGAAAGGAGAATGCTACAACTGGGTGGATTAGAAACCGGTTCTCAAAGTAAGCACTGTGAGTGAAAGGAATGTGATTTAGAAAGCAATCCGGTATCGTTTAAAACAGAAGCATTTTAAGATAGTTGTCTTAGAATACAGAACATCAGTTGTTTCTCAGTGTGAGATTGCTTAGATCTTGGGACTTTGTATACCTTTTGGTTTTTATTAATTTTTTTTTTCGGAGTGATGAATTCATGTTGTTTTTTAATAATTCTTTACCAGAAGTTACTCAATTATTAACAGATTACATTGAATAATTTTAAAGTGATTTCTTGGCATAGTAATATGCATATTGCAATCTGTCTTGGTATTGACATGCACTTAAGCATTAGGAGTAGAAAATCCCACTCTGATGTAATTAAGGAGCCAAGATCATGTCAATCTCAGTATCTTTTGCAGGCTATAGAAACCATTGCCTCTAGAAGACGTTGTGAAGATTAGTTTTGTCCATACCAGTGTTTGCACAAGCAAGTTTTAAATCTTTCGTTATCTGTATAACTTAGTCTCAATACATTATTATTGCATGTAAATTATGTTGGTTTATACCCTGTATTCCTTAAGCTGCAGATGCAATGAGAAAAGTTAGTGATGCTAAGCAGAGTTTCTCATTAGGATTCCAGGCATGTAGTTGAATTCCAGTCCCTGTAATGATTGCTTTGAAGCTAGAATATAGAATCTATGAACACGGATTTTCTTTACCCCTTCTTTCTATTTTTCTTCTACAGTTAAGTAACTGTGCCATATCCTGTGGGTCTTTCACTAAGAATGTCCCTCTTCTTCCCAGAACCATGCAACTGCCGTCATTGAGTTTAACTGCTGATTCCCTTTTGCTTTTCGAAAAACCCTGAAATCCAGAAATGTTTTTTCTTTATTCTGTTTATTCTAGGGCTTCCTTATTTCTGCCCATCCAGATTGACTCATTCTTCTCTTCTCCCTCTTTGGAGAGCAGGGAATGCTCACCTTGTTTCATTGTTTCCTGCTCCTCATCCCCTCCATTGTGGAAACAGATCTTGTTAAGCAATTCTCCGCAGCATTCAATTTGTAGCTGATCATAGGTTTTACACAATGCCTTCAAAATCTAGGAGGGCTTACATTAAACCCTTACATGGTTTTCATAAAGTACATTTATGAGTATTGATACACTATACCTGAACAGTCGCAGATAGCATTATAGTATATTACAGTACATTATTTCGGAACCAGCATTATACCAAATCTCTTCTGTGTGTGACATTGTTGTGCTGCTGAGTGCATTGTCTAGGTAGTTGCACAGACTATTCTGTTTTCCTCCTTAACTTCACCAACTAAAATATATAGACTTCCAACTTTAGAGAATATGTGTGGCTGCCTACTGATGTTCGTGTTTGTCAGAGATGGACTATTTAACTTAAGGACTCAATGGTCTAATTCAGGATGGCAGTTCTCATGAATAAATGAAGAAAAAATCTTGTCGTGCTGTGACAGCTGTGCTTTGAAAGAGTTTCATGATACTGAGAATAGAACTTAACTGACAAGTCCATTTCCCATCAGTATTACTTACTTTGTTTTCAGTCTCTTCTCCACTGAGACTTTTATTTCGTTGTTATGAATGTTGACATCAGAAGGAATATGGTCAATATAGTGCCAGGGGTATACAGGCGTCATAGGTATGGGACAGCAGAGAAGTCATCACCCACGGTACCTTTGTTGTTCCCTTCCCAAAGCAGTTGTTAAACAAACAAGGACTGTGTGAGCGCCCATATGGTGTATTTGCAGATAACCTAAAAATGCATAGCATTCTGCTATTGATGTACTTTCCTTGAATGTTATAAATGCAACATAAAGAATATTCACACATATATTCTAATACCTTTTAAAAACAGAATTAGTGATGGCCATTGCTTGCCATCTTCTTATTCTGTCTCCATTATGTGATCAGGACACACCACACTGGTAGAACATACTTTGTGTCTTAGGGGAAAAATTTCCTACTCATATTACCAATATGTGCTCTGATATTCAGTGAGACATATTGTTTAAGCAAGCACATTTTGTAACTTATTTGTCATACTTGCCTGTTGTATTTTTAATAATATAAATATTCATATTGAGCAAGTCTTATTCTCTATCTTAAGTGAGCCAGGAAGACATTTTGCCCTTTTAGGAATGGGAGATGGTAAGTTACTAATGATGAAGAAGCTGCAGTTGCATCTCTTATAGATGAGATCCGCAGCTAGTATAAACAGATGTAGCTTGCAATATGTACGTGCTGAGAAAATAGGATCTCCAAAACAGCACCTTCTGAATTACATAGTCATTGGTAGTGCCTACCTCATAGTCTTGAATCAAAATAACATACTGAAAAATGGCAACTGCGTAGGGATGGCCAGGAGGCTTTCAGAGCTGCTGCGCAACCTAAGTATGTTTTACTCACAAAAATGCTATGCAAGTCTCTCTTTTGAAGCTCCTACACTGGCTGTAATGGCAGCTGAAAGGTTGGGCCCCATACTGCCTGTTTAAAAGTCTGTGTGGGGAGGAGGGCACATGTGACAGGTTAAAGAGAAGAAAATGATGAAGAGCAACCCTGAAGAATCGGGTGTAAGAGGTGCAAATTGGAGGGATTCCCCCACCAAACCCAGGTTAATTTCAACTGAAGGCCTAGGGAATAAATTTCTTGTTTTGCAGTAAACAGAAAGTTATAGTCAGGATGAAAGCGTTTTTAGTACAGAACCTTTCACCTGACTAGTTGTTGAGCAACAACCATGTTTATCCTCAATTGCTGATATACAAAGGAGGGAGAAAGTGTTCCTTACCTTTACATATAAAATAACCGATTTCTGATTTACTAACCTATGTTCTCTTACCCATTTTCCAACGAAAAGAGGGCTCATACAGACAGTAATTTTGGTGCCACTAAGGAGAGTGCTAACTATTCCCTTTGCAGAGCAAAGAACACTGCTGCTTGTCTGAGATGTCCTGATGCTGCTCCTGTCAAATCCCAACTCTGTTCTTTGGGAACAGGGCAAGTTGTAGGAAATGTTGCAAATGGTGCAGTTATGATGACTGCCTCAGGTTAATGAAGTTTATGAAATTGAGACATAGAAAACAAAAGCAGAAAGGGCTAGGAAAAATGTAGGGAGTTTGGGAGGACAAAGATGTGACCTGTGCTGCCTATACTGTTATGGTTGGGTTGATGCTGCAGATTTAGCCGAAGTCTTGATCTAGATCCTTCTGTAAAATGGAGAGAGGTGCAGGCTCCAGAGGAGATCAGTTTGCCAGCTAGTCCTAAAATCTGTTATTTCTAAGGTACCTCAGTGTTCCCCGTCCTGATTTGCCAGAGATCTCTTGAGCACCTGGGAAGGTGTAAATGCAATAAAAACTTCTTGCTCTGGTTATTTTTCTAGCTAGCAGGTGCAGGCTTTTATTTTTCTCTTACTTTCTCCTTTTATCAGTTCTGATCTTAGGACAGCTTTCTTGCAGCTTCTTGAAGACTATCTTGTCTGAAATGATTTATTAGTCTACCTCAGGTTTATAAACTGCTTTGTAATAGAGTGTATGAGATGTTTAGATACCCTAGAAGAAAGCAAGCACCACGGATTCCTGCCTATTTGCAAAACAAAGACATTTTAAATACAGAAGAGAGTGACCTGTGACTGGGTATCTCTTAACCTCCAGCTGCTGAGAAAACGAAGACGTGAGTCACCATAGACCTTCTCACATATGTGCCAACCCATTGTGGATGCCACAGATACTATGAGATATGTGGACATGCATGTTTAGACACACGAATTGCTCCCAGGAGATCAGAACATCTTACAGTAGCCAAAAGTATAAAAATGCAGAAAGAATTGTTCTGTCATCAGTGTGATGAAGTGGTTATATTGTGAGATTGGCAGCAGGGATTTTTTTTTTTCCCACTATAGTGACACCTGTGCTTTTGCCACCACCATCGGTGTCAGATTCTTCCCTGCCTATATTCTAGCCTTGAAAAAAGCAGTTTCTTCCTAGCCATGATGAAAGACAATCAAATGAAACATTCTGTATCTCTTAGCATAATGAAGATGATTGCTGACTCCTTATTGCTAAAAGGCATGGGAGTACGTTGCTAAGCTGTTACTGCACTTAGAGCTGAAATGTTGCTTAGAAAATATGCTTATAGGTGTATGTATAGTCTCTTGCTGGTTGGTAATAGCATAAACTCCACATAGATCTCTTGTAGTGGGCGAGTGCTCAGCACTTTAACCAACTTTACAGAAATTTAAGAGCATTTGAACCTCCACGAGGCAATACATTTTGCTTATTCCAGCTTTCCAAGTAGTATTTTTCAAGGAAATAGAAAGATGTATTAGTGGTTAACAATTCAGTGTATTTTACTTTTTTTCCTGAGAGCTGACCTCTCAGAGTAGAAAATGACAATGAAAGAGACTAAAAGTTCTAAAAGATTGAAGTAGAAAGCCTTATTTAACTGATATGAGCTTCTCCTTGCAGGTCAGTTGTGTTGGGAAATAGTCATTGAAGCAATTACATCTGTTTGAAATGTCACATTTTGACAGATAATATTTTATGTTCTGGCACTGAATGGTACCTCAAATTGTGTTTTCTGGGCTGGACATAGAGCATCTTATTATCTCACGTTTCTGTAATGTTAAACAATTATTGTGATGCTGGAAGACAAATTATATGTATATTGTAAATTAGACAATCTCACATCAAAATGTCAGTATTGCCAAAAGGTGTATAAATTGAAAACGATATAAAACAAATATGTATATATCAAAGCACTGAGCTCATTGTTTGAATGATCTTCTCAGTAGAAGTCAGGATGTGATCTTTGTAGTTAGGGTCTAATTCTGCACCCATTCAGTGACAACAGCTGGGCGCAGGCTGACTGTGGTCTGCATTGGTGGAGTTTTGCACTGATGAGCAATCTGTCGTCAGTAAATACTTGTGGAGCCTGGTAAAGGCCAAAGTGCAATGCTCTGAAGGAGGAAAGTGGTATTGATAGAGAAATCAACAGGGTGGTGATCTCATCTGAAGATTAATTACTTGAGCCCTATTAAACTATGACTTCAGTTGTCGCATTTCTGACTAAGGCAATAAAAACTTTGGCTTCTCTAACTTTTAAATGTAATTTTGCAGTTTGCAGCAAGTGTAGCTGTACCGTGTAGTGTTGGTGACACACACAGTCTTCCCTTCTAGCGAGAAAGTGACTGTGAACAGCCCACGTCACCTTGGCCTACTGTAATCAAACCCCAATGGGCCATCGCCCAGCGTCTGGCCAGTCTGCGATCAGCGATGGACGCCAGGGGCAGGGAGCTCCTGTGCTCACAGGAAAAAGTCGTAACCCATAGTAGTAACCACTTCTGCATTGTTGCATGAACATCAAATACTCCCTTGCGATAACATAGACATACCGTTGGTTGACTTTATTATGCTGCTGTAGCTCACTAGTAGTGATGTGCTTCATTTAACCCATTTTGTAACATTTTAAACTATGCATTGAACACACATTCATTCTGCACATGGGGCCTGATCCAAAGCATATGAAATATGTTGGAAAGATCCAGTCTACTTCAAGGACTTTTGGCTCAGGCCCTCTATTTCTCTGAATGCTGTTGCTTTTTTTTTCTTTTTTTTTTTTTTCCTGTTGTTGCTTTTTGTTCATGGGCTGTAAGGGTTTTTTCTTTCTTTTATAAATAGCTGCATTTAAACTAAAAGCAAGGAGTTGCACCAAGACAACCTGCATCTCTCTCTATGTATGCATTAAGTGCAGCTGTTGTCACATGTATAGTATTGTAATTGAAATGCAGTGGCACTATTCTGTACTCTAAATGTAGATAGTAGATTTTCTTATGTAGCAAATATTACATAAATCTAGAGAATTGTCATTTTGTAGAAAGATAAACAGTCACAGCGAAAACAGATGGCGTAGGTAAGTGAATAAACTGATACTCTTCTAGAACTGGAATGCAAATGTATGCTTAGTAGCTCTCCACTCTCTAGTGGAGATGTTATCCTGTCCCCATGCCAACTTTACCAGAAAGAAGAGCACAAAATTTATTTACATCCATCATAAGCATGTTACAATACTAGCAGGGTAGATAGTACAATAGATATTTGAAGTAGGGTTAATTTAAGGAGAACTGCAAAGCATATTTGACATCTTGGAACCTACAGAGCATCCAGCATATTTTGAAGGCTTTGTCAAAGAAAAAGCCTCCCACAGTTGCTTCAGAGGCTTTAAAGACTTAATTTTGACTTTAAATTGCCTATGTGCGGTATTGTCCTCCCACATTGCATCCTCACGTTTTGTATGCTAAAATACACAATTTAAAATGAAAGCCCTGATTTTAAAGCAGCTGCAGGGAAAGGAAAAACAATAGTCACAGAAGTTCTCAGAGCCAGGGCTGGCACGTTCTCAGTATTCCCACCTGTGCTCAGAAGTGTCAATAGAATAGGAGGAAAACAGGTGGAAAAACTTGCTGTGGACAGTGGTTTAAATATGTCTCGTTACGTACTATATATGCATATGCACCTCACGGCAAATTATACTGTAGTAATAGCACTAGCTACTGAACTACAAACTGCTTCAAAGCATGCATTTACTGAATTCATCGGAACTGAAATTCAGCAAAGTAGAGCACAATTTCAGTATGTCATTAAGTTGATAATTTGGATTAATATCTGGTATGTCTTTCATTCTTAAGGAAAAAAAAATATTATTTTGTCTTTCCAGATGTAATTGTGTGGAACCAGAACATCCTAGCAATAAAACCTTACAATACTGGCAGGACTACAATATATCTGCATCTGATGTGCCGTGGGGGAACCTAACTGTGTCAGTAAGTGAAATATTGGAACTTAATAAATAAAGGCTTAAACATAAATAATTTTGCCTCTCCTACTGCAGCAAATACATTGAAAAAATACAATGTTTTTTCTGATCACGTTTATTCAATAGAGCGTGAACTATGCTTAACTGGACCAAGATTAACATAGATTTTGTAGCATTTTTTCCTCTTGTAAACATTTTGCAGCCTTTGATACTACACATAAAAGCAAGTATGTGCATTTTGTGCGCTGCTTTGGAAACTTCTTGACACGCTAGCACACGAGTTTGACTGAGATTAACTCTAAACATGTTAAATGACAAGGGATTTGTCCTAAATTCTGCCAAATGACAAAACCAGAGTTCACTTGTGTAGGACGGCTCAGAAGCATTTATTTCCCCTAATACATTCTTACAGCTGTTTAGGCTAGAAAAGAGAAGGTGAACTTCGTAACATTTTCTTTTTGGCAACCAAATTTCTCTTTTTTTGTAGATGTTCAGTCTTATCTGTGTTTTAGTTGTGTAGTTTTTTGAGGGGTGAAGGAACAAGCTACAAACAGTTTGGGGAGCTTGCATGGGTATGTAACTTGTTTCTAAAGGATACACTTTTCTTGGTTTAAAGGTTTTATTACTTCAGGTTTGCCTTCTTTGAAGCAACATTTACAACTTGTTTAAAATGTCACATTGAGATCAGACCGTTGCTTTTTCTCACAGATGGATCATTTCATTATACAGTCAAGGAGAGTTGAGTGCAAACTGAACGGTTATTTCAAAAATATAACTTGAATTGACTTCATCATTGGCATAACGAAATGAAATGCTCAGAAGCCAGTCCAGTGGACCATCTCCTGCAGATACTGTTTTTTCTTTCAAAGTCAGGAATGCAGAAGAACTGGTGTCCTCCTGCCATGAGTTAAGGAAGAGCTGCCTTCCATGGCTGCTCTGTCTTGATAGCAGGGACTGCTCCTCAATTCCGTTGGTGTGGCAACAGCAGAGAGAAAGTTGAGAACTGCTGGCCTGAGGGATTCCAGCAATCCAGAATGAATATTCTCAAAATTGCAGCACACTCTAAGAGCATCTGTGCAGGGGCAGACTCCTCCTCTCACTTTCTCAGATCTCTGACAGTGTTTTTCAGAGTACATTTGCAGCTGAGGAGATTTAAAATAACAGATTTTGTTTTAACTATAAATGTAAAAGACCGGCTGCATTACATAAAACCCTTTAAAACTTCTGTAAAAGCTTGTTACCAAAACTTGAGTTTACACGGGTAGCGGTATAGCTGACCAACTTTTCCCATGACTCCTCATAGTTGTCAAAGAAATAACTGAATTTTTTCATGCTTTTATGTATTTATTTCTTGCAAGCATCATCAGAAAACTTAAATTCTCCTGTTGAGGGAACCGCAGTAAAAGATGAGACCTAGTTATCTATAAATATTTGATCAGTCTCACTCCACTGGCTTTTTTACTGCTCCTTTCTTCCTGTTGTTCCTGAACTAAAAGTTTTGCGTTTCCAAAGATCTAGGTTGGCACTCTCTCTTAAAAACAACAGTAGGACTAACACATTTGTTTTTGCAATCTAGGACAAAATGAGCGTGATCAAAGTGTTTATTCTGATGGTGACAAAGCCCTTTTCAGTAGGTATATGATGAATTTCATCCCTGTGCTATGCCAGCACCAAGGTCTAGCTCAGGCCAGGCCAAGTTCTCTATTTGTTGTCCCAGAATCTTGAGAAGTTCTTCTGGATTTCCCGATTTTTTGTTTCCTCACCTGGAACCTTTATTTCCTCAATCAGTAGTGCATCCTGTGAATCCCAGGTTTACTCCTATACCAGTAAGATCCTCATCTGGCAGGATATTGCTGTCTGGAAGCTCTGATTCTGGATGTTGTGTTCCTTTTTGCTTGTTAAGTGTTGGAGGGATTCGGGAAGGAGAAGGAAAGGGTTGCCAGTCAAGGGCTTGTAGCTCACGTTTTGAGCTACTCTTTGTTTTTCTGCGTGTTGACTTGGAACAAGCATGGTTTTAGACAACTCAGGATGGTATTAGGGAATGACTAGACATGTTTTCTGCGGTATTTGCGCATTTGATTTATATATTACATTGGGCAGAGTTCATGTTACAGATTTGGGTTTTTTTCCGATAATTTGTGGAATGTGCTGCCCCCATGTGGTATTAAATATATTGGTCTCCTTTTAGGCTAATCCTACACATTCTGAGTAGCTTTTTCTTCAATTGCCTGGCCTGTGAAGTTAAAAAAAAAAGTCAGTTCTTGAGGATGCACCAGGAGCAGCCTTTCTCTTGGTAGCTTTCAAAATTTGATTTCTTCTCTTGGAAGGAATTAGGAACTGCAAATCTGTGTTTGTAAACTGGAAATAGTAAAAGTGTAATTGTTTGGTTTGAAATAAATCTGGTTTTATATTAGTGACTTTATTTATAGTATGTCTTAGTGACATCATCGTTTAATAATGATCAAAAAAGAGATTCTCTTGAGGGTTTTAGAGTTTTCCATGCAGACTAGATACAAATGTTAGGAGTTTTAATTTTTGAAAGCATAGATATCTAAAAATTATTTTACTATTTCTAGACATACAATCTGCTTGTAATTTAGGAATGTAATTGGAAGGAAAATCCTAGTGCAAGCATGGATTTTTTCAGAACAATGTTACTTTGTTTTCCCTGATAGGAATGTAAAAAGTTTCATGGAGAGTTTGTTGGACGAGCCTGTGGTCATCATGGCCCTTATGTTCCAGATGTCCTCTTCTGGTCTGTCATCTTATTCTTTTCTACAGTAACGCTGTCATCCACACTGAAGCAGTTCAAAACTAGCCGATACTTCCCAACGAAGGTGTGTGCCATTTTTTTTTAATTCAGAAGTTTTCATGAGTCGTATGTAAGCATACATTCCGTCTGCATTGCAGATTCAGTTAACTGCTGGTGAAGTGGACACTGCATCTTTCCTCTGTTAGAAAGTCGTGTCAAAATAAGCATAGTTTTAGCTGTAAGCACAAAACGGATTAAAACAGTGAAGAAAAATCCTAAATCATACATCAATGCTTTAGTTAAAATTGTTGTTTCTCTCAATAATTGTAGGTACGATCTGTTGTCAGCGATTTTGCCGTCTTTCTCACTATTTTGTCCATGGTTTTAATTGACTATGCCATTGGGATTCCATCACCAAAACTTCAGGTTCCAAATGCTTTTAAGGTAATTCGTTAATAAATTGCACTGCCTTATTATTTCGACAAAGTAGTGTGCTGTAGTGGGTTTATTGTATTCTTTTGCCATCAGGGAGTAGTGATACTACTCTCTACTCCACAGCCTCTCTGGTTAATTGTAAGTGAGCCTTTCCCAGCAGGCCCCTTCATGCTTCTTAGTGTCTTCTGTGTGAGGACCAACATGGTTCAAATCACCCAAATTCTTGTAATGTTCTGGGGCTCATTCTAAATGCTGGGTTCATTGTAACATATATGACCAAGCTTGTAATATTCCAGATGATGTTGTTATATGTAATTTCTCTTTTTGGTATTTTTCTGTGCTCTTACATAGGTTGATTTTCTATCCTATAGTAATGGTTTTTTTGTATGTATTCCTGTGAAGTTGAAATGTAAATCATCCTTAGAGTTCTGACTGGTCATGCATGACTCTGCTCTTGTAGCCCACCAGAGATGATCGCGGCTGGTTTATTACTCCTTTGGGGCCTAATCCTTGGTGGACAGTGATAGCTGCTGTAATTCCAGCCCTGCTTTGTACTATCCTTATCTTTATGGACCAGCAGATCACAGCTGTCATTATCAACAGAAAAGAACACAAACTAAAGGTATTCATTCAAATAGTTATATTTTCACTGTGTTTTCTGCTTCAGGTTATGAAATGTACTTTCATCTGCGTGAGTTTGTTATATGTTATATAGCACCCGCTTAAATTGTTACGCTTTTTCTCTGTTGATCTGTGTAGTACCTGTTCCCTCTATCAGTGATTCACTGCCTTACATAAGTATTTATGAATGTAATTTGTAACAGAGATTACGGATCAAGAAACTGCTATCGTTTATGCTTTATTAGAAGTATGATACCCACTGACCTGAAACAAATCTGGATGTTAATAATTTCCTTAAGTACCGTAATATTAAATGCCTCTTCAGATATTGACAGTGTTGTTCTACTGGATTGGAGTTTGAAAAACTATTCATGGGTTGTTTTGTAATACAGGAATTTTTTTCCCCCTCTCTTCATCCTTTTCTTTGATTCTACGTGTCGATTTTTTAATGCCCCTCCTAGCTTAAAGAAGGGAGAAGAATAAATCTGAGCTTTAGAGGCACAATGGGTTCTTAAAACAACGCAGGACAACTTCCTGCTCTGTTCTCTAACACTTTAGTTGCCTGCAGATGGAGAGAGAAAAAGGGACATCACCCCTCTGAAAAACTGTTGGGCAAAATCTAGCAGCAGGTTTCTGTACATGTATATGCAGTGAGCTTAGGCTTTTTTTGACATACTTTTAATAAGCAGCAATCCAATCCCAAGTTGCTTTAGCAAATGCATTTGCAACCTTCACTTTGCACTGCCTCTTCTTGGATGATTGTGACATTTGATATGTTCTTTTTTTGCCCTCTTTGTCAGCCTGGCTCTTCATGTCAATCCATAGCATTGCATGTGGTTAACTTGACAGATGCAGGAATTTGCTGCCAAGCTTTGGAATGTGTTTTTTCAGCACTGGCATCTGGGAGTCAGATGGTCCTCCTGGCTGCCCCCTTGTCTTGCTGCGTTTTAGTTTTGCTGGGGTCTGGTGTAGCATCACCTGTTGCTATGCTTCCTTTTCTTCCCATATGTCAGGTTCCTCAGATCATGTATGAATGTGAGGAAATGCTCTCGGATTCTGTATGCATTAGCAGATACATTCCTCATAAATGTGTCAGAAGGTAAAAAAAGGTGTCTCTGTTAGGATTTAGGATTAAACTCTTTCTTTGAGTGCATTGTGCCTGTAACTAATATCTGTGTTTGACACATCTCTGAATTTGTCAAGATGTGTCTCGGAGATAAGCTCGTAGCGCTTTTGGGGAGTGAGGCAAGGTTCCTAGAGTTGATTCTTTTAGTTCTCTTTATATGAATTCCCCTTTTTAAATAATGTAAGCAAATAAGATGGCATTTTCATTTCGATATGTGGCTTACATTTTCATAAACCCAGACGCTTCCCGTTTTAGAAGTAAAAGTTGTCTTCAGAAAGAAGTGATTTGTTTGCTTCCAACTCGTTTTCCCCTCTTTTTTTATACTTCCCATAGCAAATTCTGAATAGTGCACATTTCAGCTTTTGGCAGTCTCTGTAGCAAACCCTTCCAAGTTTAGTTTAGTTACTTTTTTTATGTCAAAAGGCATTTGCATGGGTTTACAGGCAAAATTATGGTTCAACATATTCACATTGTTTGCATGAACATCACCCTTTCATCAGACCATGACATTGGATTTGTTGCCATATTGCAAAATTTTGTGGAGATAGCTACCTACCTGACTTGTAAAAGGAAAATAGCCTGAGCTCCTGCTTGCAGCTGTGTGACAGGCCTGATTACTTACTAAAATTGGGAAGAAATACCCCTTTCAGCTATGGTAACAGATATCTATACAGTCAAGCTCGTTGGTCTTTTTCAAGCGCAGATTGTATTTGCAGGGTTTTAAATATATCTAAGACTTGACTGAAGAGTTCTATCCCCTACTACAAAAGCAAAGCAACATCCTCCGGTTGGTAAACGTACAGAATATTTGACTACTACAGAGACATTTAAAACCAAATGTTTTGTACTGACTTTTCCTGTGAATGTTTATGATGCTACTTTTAAATATTGAATAGGGAATCAGTATCATTTTATAGTTTAATTTAATGTATAGTGTAATTGTAGTTTGAATTCTGTTAATTTCTAGCTATCTGTTCTTAGATGAGGTGAAAGTATGTTAGTGGAAACTTACTACTATCACATACTTACCATCTGTAAAAGCTTTAAAGGGATCAGTGTGGTTTTGTGGCCCATTAGAGCATAAGCTGACTTTGTAAATGTTAACTTCAGACTTTTTGTGTAGGAAAAAATCAAAATACGTATTTTTCTGCTTTCTGTGTGAGGATGGATGGAGGGTCTGTTAAGATTAATGTGGTGGAAAGCTGACAGTGCAGCTGGATGTTCTGCTGTTACCAACAGAAGAGATTTAGTTAAAACAAGAAATCTATGTGTTTTCCATTATTTTCCTAGTATCTCTTTTATAAGCAGGAGAGGAATTTGGTGCCTATTGTAAAGTGGACTTCTTCTGTGTACTCTTAACTCATAACTGGAATCAGTCTGATAACATTAGACATTTCTTATGAACTAGTAGGAATTCCCCTTAGATAACCAATTTGCCATCACTACTGACCCAAATTGTATAACACAGAGGGGAAAAAACCCCTATTTTCTCTTACAAGTCACAAATTTTTTAATTGTCTCTAACTTGTCGTTAGGAATGCCTACCAGGAGTGTTCTCCTGAATTCAGATTTCATTTTATATCTTCTTGCTGTCATTACTTTACTTTTTTTTTTAACAGAAAGGATGTGGATACCATCTTGACCTCCTCATGGTGGCAGTCATGCTTGGAGTGTGCTCTATTATGGGATTGCCATGGTTTGTTGCAGCCACTGTCCTCTCTATTTCCCATGTGAATAGCTTAAAACTGGAATCAGAGTGCTCCGCTCCAGGGGAGCAACCAAAATTTCTTGGAATCCGGGAGCAAAGAGTCACAGGGCTCATGATTTTTGTCCTTATGGGCTCATCGGTCTTTTTGACAAGTATCCTGAAGGTACTTCTGACAAGTATTCCTGAATTTTGGGGGAGTAAGGAAAGCAAAAGAATACTGCACTGCACACGTCACTGTTGTTACTGTCTTATTAATGAGTGCCCTTTCCAGGCGCTTTATTAACTAGCGTAATGTTACACAATGATAGTCAAAAGTGGAATTGTAATTTTGCCTAACAAAATGACTAAGGACATCTAACACTTTTAAAACAAAAAGCTTGTAATGGAAATGTGGCCTGACTGAAGGCAAAGGGAATTCTGCCATTGACCTGTAGTATGGGAAGTTTCACCCTTTGTCTGTACTTTGGGCCCAGGGAAAATTATTGTGAAACTGTCTTGCTGATTTACACCAATAAGTAAATTTATTTAGAAAATTTAAGAACAATATGTGATTTCTGGATCATTTAAAAAATATTTTCACATTTGCGAAAGAATAGTTCATTTCTTGGAAACAAATATGAAAATTCTCTCATGCTGCCTGCGTATTCAGCAGCTCACCAGTGTCGTGAAACTGAATGTCTAGTTATATGCACATACAATACCATCTGTATACATAATACCTTTTTAAAGAATTATCTTCTCTCTGGGAAGTCAGTGAGAGTTTTGCCACTGGCTTCACTAAGACCGGAACTTAGACCTGCATATTGTCATAGTGAAGGCAATAAGCCCTTAGAACTTGTATTACTCAGTAGTATTTTAGTGAACATATCATAAAACCTTCACTTTGAAAACATACAGAATGTGTGCTTTGTGTATTTAGTATTTAAAACAGATACTTATCTATGGAAATATTCCTTTACCTACACACTGTATACTGAGAACCTGAACATTTAAAATAGTCTCTTACAAAATCATTCCATAAAAGTAATTCACCCATTTTTCAAATACTAACAGCACAGAACATTTCTTTTAGAAGTATGAAGTGTTTTGTATGTGTCTTTGAACATTTTTCTGTGGATTATAGCTTTACTATTCAAACGCTCTCCTGAGCAGTCTTTTAAGTAAAGAATTTAAGTACGTATTAAACACTTTCATTTTTCATGTAGTTCTGTTAATTTCATTAATAGTGAATAAAGTATATTGTAATAACTGGCCGCAAGAGGAAATTAAAACTAGAGAGCCAGATTCTTCTTTTGCTTTGTACTCTGAAAAACATTATTAATTTGTAATTGAGTGCCTCTGAATTTACAACTTGTCTGATTAATGCAGGCATATGGCACTTTGAATTTCAACTGTTTAGAATGTCTTTCTAGAAGCATTTAAAATTGTTAAATGGTATTTAATATGCTCTTCCCTTTCTCTGCTTGTTTGTGCAGTTTATTCCTATGCCAGTACTTTATGGAGTATTTCTTTACATGGGTGCTTCATCTCTAAAGGGAATTCAGGTAAAATGGATATATGAAGCGTGTGTTACTGATGATGCTTCCTATAAAATGTGTAGCTCTTACTATATTATTATCTTTTGTGTATAATCTTAAAGGAAGGATGCCAACCCTAAATTCTTGAAAGTGACTTGCTTAAAAAAGGTTTGTCTCTAAATAGAGTATTCCCTTTAGGTAATGTGCTCCAATTTTTTATTTTTTAGGTGCTGATTTTTATATTCTCCCTTGTTATCAAGGGAATTTTGGCTGAGCTTAAAAACTGAGTAACAATTATCAGGAGGTCTTCCCTCTCCCCTGCCTCCCCATTCACTTGCTTGCCAGCTGCCCTTTCAGCTCCCAAGTTAGTGCCTTTGTAGTGGTATAACTTGATCTTGGACTTTTCCTATATTAAGGCTTTTGGCTAACTTGCCCTAAAACTAACACGGATGAGCTTTTGAAAATATTTCTTGTGCAAATAAATGCCCTAGGCAGGGAAATGGAACTGCTGCAAGTCCTGTGCTATTTAATTTCTAGCCTCAGGAATGAAGGGCAAGGCTAGTGGAAGCTCAGAAGCAGATTGAATCAGGAGCCCCTGGCGGAAGCCAAGGCTCTCCAGCGTTCAGGTCGGTGTTGGTAGTGACGTCCTAGGCACCATTTCTCCTGGATGACTGGAGCGTTATACGTTGTGTGTCAAATCTTTTAGCCCATCTGACACAAACACTCAAATTTTCCAGTGTGCCTTTGTTTGCTATTGCAAGCTGAAGTATTGATACACCTTCTAAGATAGTTGAGAAAGAACAATCACATGATGGAAACACGCATTATACTGCGCAAAAGGCGGTCAAATACAAAAAGCTAAGAAAATACCTGATTGTTTCTTTCATTATATTTAAATTTGTAGTTGTGCATTAAAAATGTCTTGCTTTTTCTTACCTCTCATTTACAGGCAAGACTGGCAACATCTCTTGTTTTTTGACTGCTGTTCTGTATTCAGGGACTCTTATAACTTTGCCTAGCTCTTACCGTTTGGGTTGATTTCCTAAGAAGTGTAGTTTGGCTTTCACTGAGGTTTAAATTATGTCAACTTAATACGGTTCAGCTGTTTCTCGGAACAAAGATATGAAAAAGTACAATACCGAGGAGTGTTTTTAAGGCATTCTAAAATCTGGCTATCTTTACTTGGAAAAGTGATAGCGTCCCCTCCCTCCCTCCCCCAAGCTGGGACAGGGAATAGAGATTTGATAAGATGGCTTTTGTGGGAGGATGTGCTTTTTGCTGTTTCTGTGAAAAAGAAATCTTCTCAAATTTGGCCAAATTATAAACTTCCAAAAAAATGCAGCTTGCACATGCCTGGAACTTGAAATTCCCAAAGACTGTGTGAACACAGCGTGGCTCATCCGTACAGGGAGAAATGGTGCATCACCATCATCCGTGTGCCGTAATAGCTGACACAAAGTCTTGGGTCGGTATGGAGCCAAATAGGTCTGGAAAACAAGAACCACTCACTCTTGTACATTCCTAACAGCATGGCAGTTGGCTTTCTGGCATTCTTCTTGTTTGGGTTTTTTTTTCCTGATTTTGTGAAGAAAGTGCAGTAGGGAAAAGAAAATAGCCTGGGATAAAGTGTCTGGTGAAGGACATTGGGAGGGGAGGAGTTTAATCCGCAGGAGATAAAAGGCTGAAGAGATCCCTCCATGACTATCTTTTTATGTACTAAAGGAAGTCGAGCTCAGCTGATGAAAAAAATGCAGTTTAGAATGTATCAGAAAGGTAGGGTAATAGTGCCTATGCCCAGCAGGATTAACCAGCTCCCATTCAGTGTGGTTCACGATTGATTCACGTCAGCTTTGAAGCCTGGTTTTGCCTGACTTTGAGTTCTTGACTTGAAATCTTGGTACTATTTTAAAGTGAGGTGGTGGTTTTGGTTTGGTGTTTTGGGATTTTTTTTGTGTATAACATTATGAAGTTATGAGCAGGATGTTTCCTAAGTAAAACTACACAGAATGTAATTCAGCAGAATCCAGTATTTCAGCACATCTGCAATAGAAATGCGTAGGGAGACAAATGTGTATTAAAATTGAAAGGAACTTAAGTACTCTGACTAACCAGGTAATTAAACTTCACTCAAATAATACAACTGTCGTTCTTACTCTGGTGGCCCAGCTGGAGAGATGAGTCCTTCACCACCATTGCTCTAGTATAGATTCATGGCTCATGATGGTAACTGAGACAGTCTTTTGCCGTGCTCCTGGAGGGCTGCACAGTTTGTGCAACAAACAAGCCAGATTCCTAGGATATTCAGGATTTCTTAGGTATGAATGTCAGCGTTATTGATCCTACAGCTCTTTTTGATGCAAACGTTTTAAAATTTCTTTCAGCTTTTTGACAGGATAAAGTTATTCTGGATGCCTGCAAAGCATCAGCCAGATTTTATTTATCTGAGGCATGTTCCTCTTAGAAAGGTCCATCTCTTCACTGTAATTCAGCTGAGTTGTCTTGTGCTTCTGTGGATTATAAAGGTTTCAAGAGCTGCCATTGTCTTTCCTATGATGGTATGAAATACTTTTCATTTCCTCTACTTTTTATTTCCTCTAAAAATCCCTTTTCATTTGTGGATAATTATTATTGAAGAACAAAATTAATTGTGGGCAGGTAATTTCAATTTTGCTTTGATTCAATGCTCAGGGACAATTCATACTGTATTAAGTAAGGCAAAATTCTATATATAACCTTTAATTTGAGTCTAGGTTCCACTCTATATGTGTGGATAGCCCAACTGTACATTCTTTTAGGGAAAATTTATTTGATGTTTTTATTTAAGGAGTAGTACTTAATCATTTTACTTAAAAAACCCATTCACTCATTAAAGAAGAGTGTTCCTTGCACTGAGGATCTTTACTGATAGTTCTGTGTCTTGTGGAGATGAAAGAAAAAATTGTTGTGCTGTTTAAGTGATCTCTTTTTGATGATTTCACTAATTAAAAGATATCTCCTGACCTCAGTGATTGTTAAATGCTTCAAGCCCTACTTACCCTAACAAAGGAAGACCAGTTGTTGGCGTATTGATATTAAAGGATAAAATTCTAGGTGGAAACTGTGGACATTTTTTAAAGTATTCCTCTACAAGCATATTTGTCAGTTTTACTTGCTTAATTTCCTAGTTTTTTGAATTAATATCTTTACAGGTTCTAGCTTTGGTTTTTGTCCGAAAACTCATGGATTTCTTTTTTACTAAACGGGAGCTCAGTTGGTTAGATGATTTGATGCCTGAGAGCAAGAAAAAGAAGCTGGAAGATGCTGAGAAAGAGGTGGGTCATGGTTTCGGGGTTTTTTTTCGGTGTCTAGCACCTTACCAGTTCCTCCTTCAGATATTTGGAGAAAATTCTGTAAATCAGGCATCTTCCACACAACAGGCAGACTAGTTAACAGTACCCAGATTGTAATATTGTCATATTTTACATAAATCCTTTCAAGTTTACAAATCTAATAGGCTTAGGTGGGGATGTCTATTAGATGTAGATTCTTATGCTGCTGTACTGTCGTCTAAAGTAGCATCTGCAGTGCTCCTGGGGATTGCTCCGGAGACCCACTCAGGTGGGACTGGTCTCATCCCTGCTGGAGATGCTGAGGAGGGCACTGCAGAATTTAAGAGGCGTGGCATGTCCCAGCTACATCGTGGGTCACACACCAGCGCTCCATCTGACCGTGTCCCAGCCCTGTGCAGTACTGCAGTTACACTCGGGGCCAGCATTTTCCTTCTGCTACTGCAGAAACAATTTACTTCTACTTTGTAATGAAGCGGGCAGTGACACTACTTACCTCTGTTAACCAAATCCTCAGACTTGTACTTGCAGCCTGTGGCACTACCACCCCGTTGGTTGTTTCAGATCTGGGCTTAGCTCCTTTCAAAGAACACGCATTGCAGATAATTTCTTACAAACTTGATACAGGACAGGTTTGTACATGTTTTCACTCAGAACCTGCCTATGTTTTGACAGTGAAATACCGATCTTTCTGATTGTAGCTTTCTAATAAGTCTTGGGTCTATTTGATAGTATTTTCTTCCAGCTGCTGCTTTGAGAATTGCTTGTTTGAATGTTATATAAAACTCTGGGAATATAAAGTAACTTTAAGTATAAGAATATAGACGTTTTTGTCTTTTGTCCCTGGTGGTATCAGCGACCGGGGTCACTGTCAACTGAGCCCAAATAAATGGGAACAAATCTGATGGAGAAACACTAACTGTAAGAGCAATAGGTAGAATATGTTGGCACCAGGTTATTTTAAATAGGAGTTGTGTGTCCTCTTGTCAGTTCTTTAGAGTAGTAGCAAGATGTAAGGCTCTGACAGCAGCGCGAGGTGCAGAAGATGCCACATGGTCTTGGCAGGCTGTGGTCACTTCTAGGCAGGAGTGCTCTGCGAACAGTTGTGCATATAACCTCTAAGACACCCTGAAGACTTCTGCAAAAGCTCAGGGCCCCTGACACGTAACCTTCTGGTGGTACCAGGATACTGCAGAACTAGACAATGTGAATGGATAAATCAGCAATTTAGTCTTAGGGATGCCCTGAGATGTGACCCGAGACCAGTGAAATAGTGCATGTAAGGATTCCCATTGCTAAGTCTATTTGCAGAAATAGGACATGAGCTAATAATTTGAAGATGTAACTATGAAAACCAGATTTCTCTGCCTTTAGCATTCCTCTGTGACTTTTGACAACTTACTGCCTCATCTATAACCTGAAGAACTGTAACTCTGCTTTCCTTGACATGTTCAACATACTTTCACAGAATACATTTCAGGGAAAAGGTTTTACCTAGGTGGTAAACATCAAGATGATTATTTACTATGCACTGTAAAACTCCCAGGCTGTAATTAAAGTACGTGAGTCATTGTTTCCCCTCCTTGAATCAAAGCAGACCAGAGAGCTGTTTCATCACAGTATCTGTTGTCATCACAACCCAGAGTAACCAAAAGTAACCAAGGTAGCTCTCTTCTTCTGGGTCTTGCTGTTGGAAAGAATTCCTTGCTCTCCTTATGTTTTGGTTATATGTCACTTTCCTTCCCATGCTTGATAGGATGGTATCAGAAAACAGAACTGGGAAAATCTACTGGTGTTACTTTATTTCATTCACTGTCTATTTTGAGTGGTTATTTTTACATATTTTGGCATTTCTAAATATTTGGAGCTATTATTAAAACTGTTCAACTGTCAAAAACTTATGAAGCTGTGAAGCCTGGAAATGATAAAATTAACTAGTAATAAAACTTCTGACATGTAGCCTAAGGAATTAATTGGAAAGTTGCTATCACACGGCTTTTAAAAATAGAAGTATTCTACCCACAAGAATATTCAGAAATGTAGTTGACAAGATCTGAAACTTATTTGATTGGATCTTAATTTCATCACTTAAGTTGTTTTTATATTTTTAGGCCGTGTTTTTCCAAGGCTTTGTACATTTATAGTAGATATTATATATGCCTTCTCCTCACAGATCTCCTTTGGAAGCCACTTTGATATTAGTCAATTAAGTCTTTCTGAGACAGGAATGAGCAAAGTGACTTCTCCCATTTGCAGGAAAAAGAAATGTGACTTTTAAAAGAGGTGTAATAATAAAACATAGAAGAAAGGAATTTTTGTGCAGAGAGGACTTAAATTCCACTGTTCTGAAAAATTCTACTGGCTCTTCTAGCTAATACCAACTTCTCTGTGTGTGTGTGTGTGTGTGTGTGAGATGCATGTGAAGTTTGGAGTTTACCAGAAAATGGTAAGCCTTTGTTTTTGGAGAGGCAACTCAGACTTTTTCAACAGGCACTAGGGTAAACTCTTGCAAAGTGTCCTGGTTTTGGCTGGAGTAGAGTTAATTTTCTCCCTAGTAGCTGGTGCTGTGCTGTGTTTCGGCTTTAGTACAAGAGTAATGTTGATAACACATCGATGTTTTAGTTGTAGCTGAGCAGTGCTTACCCTGAGTCCAGGACTTTTCAGTTGCCCATGCTCTGCCAGGAAGAAGGGGCACCAGAAGGTGGGAGGGAGCATGGCCAGGACAGCTGACCCCAACTAGCCAAAGGGCTATTCTGTACCACAGGATGTCGTGGCCACTGTATAAACTGGGGCAGTTGGCCATGAGGGGCCGATCAGTGCTCAGGGACTGACTGGGCACCTCTCGGTGGGTGGTGAGCAGTTGCATCATGCTTCACTCGTCTTTCGTGAGTTTGAATTTTCTCTTTTTGTTATCTTCCTTATTTTTATTATAGAAGTTTGGGGGTTTTGTTGGGTTTTTTTTTTTGGTTCTCCATCCCACTGTGGGTGGGAGAGTGAGCGAGCGGCTGCGTTGGTGCTTTGTTGTGCTTTGTTGCCAGCTGGGGTTAAACCATGACACAAAGTCACCTAATAAAGAGAAGAAAGATGTTGAGGTCTTTGGGTATCTGTTACGCTCATGCACACACGATGCAATAGTTGAGGGCAGGATTTGATTGTTATGTTCACATGAAGGCGTGTAAACCTCCTGGCTGTGGTTCTCCTGATGTGACAGCAGTGTGAGCCGTGAGAATCCACCTGTGCAGCCTTGTGTTGGTGTCTGACAGACAAAGACTTGCTTGCCTTTGTTCTTGCAGGACATGGTGCTTGAGGGGTATTGTTTTGTTCTCCCTTCCCCCTAAGACAGTTTTTCTAAATTTGTAATTATGTCACAAAAAGTTTTTTGGTAGGTATGTCTCCTAGTTCTCTTCATTTCCTGTTACTCATAGAAATTTTTTCACTGTTCAAGTGAAAACTAATTTTGGTGTCTTGTTTCACTCCACTAAAACTTTATCAGTATTAAAATTGTGTGTGCAAATTAAAATTTGACTTCCCTAATTTTTGCCTGGTAACATATATATCCTGTTATGCAGGACATTTAAAATTCAATATAGAGTTGCTCACAGAGTGTTATATTTTTCTCTTTCTTTATTGCTACAGAATTGTCTCCTCTATTTGGCATTAAAAAAATAACAATAAGTGAAGATACTTCCTTTAAAATAGAGGGTTTAAAATGCCAAATATTTAAATTTAAAGAGTTGAAAATATCTTACTTTAAGAACTTCAAATAAATACTTAGAGGGGAAAGAGGATGAAAGTAATTAAATTTCACTTTACACAGCATCATATCATGTCTCATATCTGAATTCCTTCCTTCTAGGAAGAGCAAAGTATGTTAGCAATGGAAGAGGAAGGGACTGTTCAGTTACCACTAGAAGGACATTACAGGTAAAATATACCTTTCCTCTTTTAGGTGAGTTGCAATTAAACAAATAAAATAAACGTGCCACCATTTTTTTTTTTAATTAATGCTTACTGTCAGGAGGATGTTTGTCTAGTAGCAGCCATACAGATAGGTGAATTGAACCATAAAATATACTGCAGCATTTAGCAAACTCAGCCCTTTTCTAGTCTTTCCCTGTGGCCTCGTAGTCCCTAGGGAAAGGACACACTGGTTGAAGGTTTCCCTTGGGCAGGACTGCAGGATCAGGCTGTTCTCAGTGAACCCTGGGTTCTGACGTGTGCCGTGCCAAAGGAAGATGTAGAGCAGGTCAAACCTTTCATCCTGATGCTAACAGGGAGCCAGGAAAGGTTTTGCATACACCCAAGAAAAACTAGGTTCTTACAGCATTACATTTTAAAGCGTTCTAATTAAGAGCTGATCTATGTGAAATAATAAGTGAATGGAGCTGCCCAGGGTAGGTGAGGCATAATGCAGGCTGACACAACTTAGAAGCATGAAAGCCGATGTTAGAGACAGTAATAATACACGTGGCCAGTCCATAAGGACTTACTCTCATTTGTAGTCTTCAGAAAGTTCTTAATAAAGATTTGAAATATCTGTTGATAATAACCTCTGCATTAATGTAAATTCATAGGAAAAGTAACTCATATATTTTAACCCAAAGTTACTCTAATGTCTCCTAGGGCAGAGTGTCTCTGAAAAAATCCCAGCCTGTTTCTTAGTTTTGATTCATCACACTTCTAATAGTCTGATGTTTTCTTCTTTTGTCCATACTTTTGTTTTATATTAGCAACACTTAATTTATCTTGAGGTGCGATATAGTGTGTTTACTTAGACATGTCTGAATACATCTGACTTTCTGTACTGTGAGGGTCCTACTGCTAAAAAGAAGAGTCAGGACATTGGTTGATAAAGTGGTTCCCCAAAATACTGCGAGGGCTTACTGAAGTCAAGCCATACATAAACCATGAAGTCAGGAATAACATACAGGCAGGCCCTTAAGACATTTAAGACTTTATTATTCTCAAGTGATAAAATACATATTTGGAGCAGTCAAGGTATAGCGAAGGGCATAACGGCTACAAACTGCTACTTAAAGCTACTGATTAGCTTGTATAATTGGGGCATTTTTATTAGATCTCCTGAATTTTGACTTTGTGAAGGTTTTTGATTGCATTTAAAATTATTTTAAAAGCAGGTGGAGTTTCAGAGCATGAGTACTTTGAGAACTGTTAGGAGCCCCTAGGATTTTTGTTTAATCCAACTATGCCACTGGCACGTTGTGAAATCTGAGGCAGTATTTGCTTCAACAGTTCCTCACTTTTCCTCTCTCTTAATGACACAGTATATTTTATTGATACTGCTGTCATGGATTGCTGTTGGTGGAGGAAAAGACTGAAGTGCTAAGATGTTTTAAGAGAATATTTAAGTCACTGTTTGGGATTATTGAAGTTTAACATAATTTTTTAACTTATATTGTACTTGTTTATTGTCATTACTATCAGTTTTCAAGGACTTCTATAGAGTTAATAAGTAACAAAGACTGATTGGCCATTGTTTTATTGTGTATTTACTTTTATTCTTGCCTAGAGATGACCCGTCTGTGATAAACATTTCTGATGAAATGGCAAAAACTGCTGTGTGGAAGACATTGTTGATATCCTCAGAGAATGCAAAAGATAAGGAGTCAAGCTTTCCTTCTAAAAGGTTTAATTTTTTTTTACTGCATTATACTTGATATATCGGTGTCAAACCAATATTAGAATATTTTGCTGGGAATTAGAAAGAATTTTAGCATGTTGCAGTTTTATTTCTTGAGGTTTCCTTTTATTTATGTCCAGTCATAATATTCTGAGCTCAAAACACAAATTCACTATTTATAAAAAAAAAATTAAGATCACAAAATTAGAAATATTTGCATGCTACTTAGTTATGCTACAGTGGAAAATGAAGCTGAGCATGCCTGATGCTTGTGTAATGAACCACCAGCCTACACCTGGATATTGCACAACAGTTGTTGTGTTTGTTCGCTTGCTTTTGTTCTTTCCTCTTGAAAAAGAAGTGGTCAGCACTGCTCTGGAAATACGTATCTGAGGAATCCAGTACTCTGAATGCAATCTACTAATATTTGGAGTGAAAATAATTTTAAGATTGCATCACTTCTTTTCATTTTTTCTGCGTAGTTCACTTGTTCTCGAAACAGTTAAATACCTTTAAATTTTAGTTCAGACAAATGTAAAATGAAGCAACGATGTTTTATCGGTGCTACAGTGTTATTGTGGGAATAAGAAAATGTTAAAAACCAGCACAGTGTGATTGTAAGAGAATTTTTCCTCTGTTTCCATATTTTTTAAATTTAACTATTTTCTACTTAATTGTTTCATATGACACTCTTGTTATAAGCTCCCCTTTCTAATCACTCTAGAAGCTGATTCCCCAAAGGTAAGACCCTGCCCCCCAACGTTTTCCTTGATTGTCTCTTCCAATTCAAAATGGAACCCAAATGACTTGACTTTTTTGGGGAGACAGAATGAGAAGAAATTTGAAATAGGAATGTAAAATGACTTCATTGACGTCCTTAATATTCAAATTTGAACTTTATTGTGTATTAAACGTATAGATTAAATATGCTACATATAGATGTAGCATATTTAAATGTTAAATTTATTTTATTCCTAGAATTCTTTTTCATAAATTCTTTGACTTTTTTAACATATAAAATTATATTCTGCCCATTTCTAAATGTAGTTTTCCAAACAAGCTCCGTTTGAAACAGCTCGTCATTCTTTTATGGTGAAAAGTTGCAGCAAGTGAAAAAATTGTGTAGTGAAATACATTTTCTTAATTTTGTCGCCCCAAAATGGCATGCTGCCTTTTAGTGGTGTTCCTTTCCCTAAAGAGCATAAACAAGGTGAATAGTTGATGACCAGAGAATCTTCCTTTCGGACGCCCCTGGAGCAGCTCACTCACGGGATCGTGTTAACGCTGTTTCACTGGCAGTCAGACCAGCAGGGTGGTTCTGACTTGCCTTCCACCCTACCCATGGGCTACAAAGGAGGATGTGCAGCAGGGTTTGGGGTTTCGTACCTTATGTGCCTCCCCTGTCCAGGCTGTGAAAGCCTGCAGAAAGAGAAGAAACTTATGTGGTACATCCACAGCCATTGGGTATGCAGTAGTTGCAATTTTTCTGGTGGATCTTGCTTTCTTTGATGGTACGATAGATTAGGTAAGCATGTGCTGGTTTTACCAGAAATTTTCAAAGATCCTTTGAGCAAAGAGCACCCACGTAGACTGTGGCTCAGACAACATTGGTAAAAATGATTTGGCCTTTCCACTGCAGTAAAATAGAAACCAATTCCCTAATGAGCTCATTTGCAATCTGTTAATTTATCTTTGCTCATGAAAACAAAGGCTCGGGTGAAAAGGAACTAAGGGATCACAGGTTTTACGGTTTTCGGTAGCAGTGTCCTCTTGTGAAGGAACAACCTCTTCAAGAATCTGAAATCCTGCTCTTTCACGTGCTCATCTCAGATTCCCAGACAGAAGTAGATTCAAAGAACTTTAAATCTGGAAGTCTTGCTTTCTGATAAGCAGAACCATAGGCAACATTAATCTTAAACCATATTAGAGACAGAGCTAAAGAAGTATTTTATTCCTAAATGCAGATGTCATTGCATGAAGATATAATTAATTCCTAGGTAAGTATACTGAGAAAAAAATAAGTGAATGGTAGCAGTCATAAGGATAATTTTTGCAAATGAACAAGAGCATGGGTGTTACATTACACAATTACCTTCAGTGAAGGGTATCAGCGTAAAAAAAACCCCACATTTTTTGAAATTAATTTTACTGATACCTTTCAACTACAGAAGTGTTTAGTGCTTCTCTTCCTGTTGTCAAGTCTACTTTCTTATATTAATAAAATCATAGAATGGTTTGAGTTGAAAGGGACCTTAAAGATCATCTAGTTGCAACCCCCCCTGCCATGGGCAGGGACATCTCCCACTAGACGACATTGCTCGAAATAACCCCAAATATTATTAAATGGGAATAATTAAATTATGGCACTGTACTGTGATTTCACGCTGTAAGACACTGTGTGAGACACTGCTCAGTTAACAACACAGAGCGATTTCTGGAATGCATAAAATCTGGAGTTTCGTCATAGTAATTAAATACTGAGTTGCCCTGGCCAGTGAAAGATTGGCCAATAATAAACTAAGATCATCTACAAAGATAGATTTTTGTCAGGAGGGGTTTCTACAAACGACTTCTCAGCCTAATGCATGGGTAATATCTATCATAGGCTCTGCCCTGCCCCTGACTCTTTGAAGTAGTGTAGTGTGTGACAGTTCTAACATCCCAGACTCATAACGGTATTTAAGTGTCTAAAGAGGAGACTTAAATGAGATTTACTTAGTCCAAAGATAGGTTTTTGTCAGGAGAGGTTTCTACAGATGACTTCTCAGCCTAATGCATGGGTAATATAATATCTATCATAGGCTCTGCCCTGCCCCTAACTCTTTGAAGTAGTGTAGTGTGTGACAGTTCTAACATCCCAGACTCATAACGGTATTTAAGTGTCTAAAGAGGAGACTTAAATGAGATTTACTTAGTCAACTGTTGCCTAACTGCAGAGGCACCTGAACTTTACAATTTTTCAACCTTAATTTTCCATTATTAAAATTCCTAGGGACGTAAAGGTCTGCCTTTGAGCCTGTCTCGGTAGAACTGAACACCAAGGCACCTATCTGAAACATATCCCTCTTTGGTACATGTAATTAAATATTCCTCTGTCCTTCCTTAGAATATTAAGCCCTTGAGATAGCAATTTCAAAATATATGTAGAAGATCTGACTCTGCATAGAAGGTACTCCTAGCTGGTCTTTTTAAGTACTGGAGAAAGAGGCTCTGTCATTGCAGATGGTATGAGTCCCTGAAGATATGCAAATCCTGCACCTCAAATCTTCCTTATCAGGCTCATTAGACTACTCCCTTGGTAGGGAGGAAGAGAACTCCTTCACAGATCCACCACTTATATGTTTTACTGGTAAAAGACTGGATTTGTCCTTTTCCCCCCCCAAATTTCTCAAGGCATTAAAGCCCACATCTGCAGGAGATGCTGAGAGATGTGAATCCTAAATAGGAGGAGGCCTTTCCTGGTATCACAGCCGCACCTAAAACGTGGAAATATTGTAGACTGTAAGGCACACAACACATCCTCAGTGTTTGCTTTTACTAAGCACAGGTAACTTTCTGCCTGCTGTACTGCTGCACTTTAAATTCACCCTCCCAGGAATTTGTTTGCATATCCTTTGTGTGCAGAAAGTGTAACGTACCCAATTCTATCACTGTTCTACAGAAGGTGACAGATTTGGCAGCTGAAGTGGCAGAAGTTGGTCTTCTTTAGCTATTTCCATTAACACCTCTGGAAGCTGCCACAGGCATAGAAGTAAGCTTTGGCTGAACCACATTGTATCCTTGAAGCAATTTTTACGTGAAGAAGAATGTCAGATGATTGTAAAATTGTGCATGAATCACCTTAAGAATTTGAGAATTGATCTTGCTTTCTCTAAGCCTTGTGTAACCCAGCCTATTTCTCATTCATTCTAGTTAAGGAATTATTCCCATGAAACCTGGTAGGTTATGTGCTTGATACAGGTTTGTTGTCAAAACCATTTTTTAATTTATTTTTTTTAGATACCCTGCCACTCTTTGTTGAAGGCTTGATTTGCCTGTGTTGTGGAAGCCTCTTTGCATTTTCGTAGTGTGACTGAAACTCATTGCAAGAACATGACGTTTTATTTATTTACACTGTTGTAAATTAAAAAAAAAAAAATCATCTGCTTTGCACATATATTGCTCTCTGTAGGCAAATCAACAGTATTTTAACTGGAAGAAAAAGCTGAATCCGAATTTGAACTCTCATTCAGAGTTCTTAGTGGTATGGCTTTGTATGACCTTTCAGCTTATTTTTAAATAAAAAGCTATTTCCTTATAATGTATACATATTAAGTATGCATTAAGCTCTAAAGGGGGAATATTGTCTCTCCTCCCTCCCACCCTTCTCCTGCTCTCTCCAGTCAAGACTGAAAGCCAAATATTACAGTTGGAAATTGGCTTAGTTCAGAAACATTCCTTCTAAATGTACACTGAGCAACAAACTACATTTTAAAGACAAGGAATACTTACTGTGACCTCTTGTTTGTGCTATTTAAGAAAATGCCGGTATTGTCTGAGAACTGTACCCCCCCCCCAAAAAAAAAGAAAAAAAGTGACTATCTTTGCTTGCATGCTGGCTGACTTGTCTGTCTGTACATCTTAAGTTCTCTACCTACCTTGGCACTAAAATGCTGGCTGATGTCTTCTGCACCATTCAGCACAGAGACTTTCACTTGCTTCCCAGTTTGTGCTATGCAGCATGAAAAATTAAAATATCAGTGCAATGTTTGTTTTCAGGTAGATCGTTAACACAAATCATAGCGCTGCTCTAACTGTTGGTTTTTTTCCTTCTCCTAGTGCTGAAATCAGAAAAGAGAAGAAAGCTGACTCAGGGAAAGGTGTTGACCGGGAGACTTGTCTATGACTTGTTCTTCAGTTAATTTTTTTTTACAGAATGAATGACAGGAGTGCCACAACCACTAAATACAAATGATTTGATCTTGTAACTTTTGTCTTTCATCTCAAACTAGCACAGGTAATGTAGTGCAATATTTGCCTCATTTCATCTTGTCTACATGTCTACATTGTCTAGTATCTGTGTAACAAAGTCTGCAGTAGGCAATGCAAAAAATTGTGTTCTTTGCTGATACTGGCCGTTCATCAGTATTCATATCAGAAATTCAACAAGCAGAGTTTCTTTCAAATTCAACTTTCCTGTTAATAGGTTTGTACTGTATTCTGCTATTTTTTCTGTGTGAGAATACTTAATAATCTGCATTCGAGATAAACTTGAAAAACACTTGCTCCTTTTTTTTTTTTTTTAAAATCGCCTAACTCAAGTAAATTCAGGAGACCCAAACTGACAAACAGTAAAGTAGTTTTTAAAGTAACAACTGATCTGACCCTGTGAACAAATTAACAAGGATAATCCTTTCCTCCTCAAGCTGTCCTTTTGAAGTCATGGATTAACTTTTGCAATGAGAATTGCAGGGTCAGATTCTGTATTTGTGATTGTTTTCCTTGATTTAATACAGTATATTTAATATTCAAATTTGTATGTAACTGGACCATAGTCATATATATATATAT
>NW_009694101.1:0-30700 GCF_000703405.1 Apaloderma vittatum
CATTCTGTGATTCTGTGATTCTGTGATCTAGGTACCCTCATTCCAGCTATCAGTGAATGGAAAGCCCCAAAATTGGTTAGTGATGGTACCAAATTGCTCCACAGAAAAGTGCATCAATATTCTTGTTTTTGACATCCCCGTACCATTCTTACTGTAAGAAAATCTGGACCCTGAGACTCCCAGGGGAATACTCTATCAGCTAGGTCATACATTCATTTTAGTTCCCTTTACAGAGGAATAAATATGTGATTATTCTACACAAAATTTAATTGCTCCAGTAAGAAGAGAGTTTATAAAAGCTCTGCATCTCTCACATATTTGTGACCTATAAGATTCAAGGAGACAGGAGAAGGGTTTTAGAGCATACATATCACTTTTCATTTTGGTATGCGAAGCACTCGGACATGTGGTGTAGAGTGGGACTGGAGAAAGAGCACCACAGTTGTTCTCTTCAGAGTGTTTTCTTCATCTAGGGTAGGTATAATCTTAACACATATCTCAAATAAATGTTTAATGTTTTGTGTTCCACGTGTATGAAGGCAGAGTGATAGACAGAGATTACAGGTTAGTTCAGGTGACTTTGCAATCAGCGTATTAGGCTTTATGCATCCCATTCTCTGACTCCCAGCTGTTCTTGCACATTTTGTGGAGAATCTAGACACCTGACTTTGGGTTTTTTATCTCAGTATAACAGATCAGTTACAAGTTCAGCATCACAATACTAAATGTAATTCCTATTTTATTGATTTAATCCTAGATCACGGAAAATTATGTTTTCAATTATTACAAGTGCAACTTTAGGGTAAATCATTAATATTTCATGTCACTTTCCTCATACTTACGTTATTCCAATCATATTGAACTTTATTGAAAGACTTATTTACAATTTAGCATTTTCTAATCCTGAAGAACTTTAATGCTGAACTACACTAAAAATTAATGTATACTCTAATCAAAGATGTAGAAATATTAAAAATACCCCTTAATGTTAACTTTGCAAGATTACTGCACAGACATTTTATTGATACATGGATTGTATATGTCTGAGACCCATTTTTGTAAAGTGGATGGAAAACTTCTTTTAAGTACTAGAATATCAGTGACTTTATTAATATGAAATGTAAGGAAAGCAGATAGTAGAATTATTGTAAGAATATAACCTTAGCACTTAGATAATGACTACTCAAGCTTTGGATGCTTACAGAGACATTAAATGGAAGCAGAAGATCATAGATACTCATGATAAAACCTTAGTACATCCACTTCTTGATGAAGTCACAGTTTTCAGTCTCGTAAGTTTTTCTTGTAATCATTGTACACACAGGGACGTATAAAAGTATTACAAATGCAGTAAAAAACAAGATAAAAATAGTAGACTTATGTATGTTCATTCTGAGACAGCCATATTGATAGCATTTGAATTTAGCACAAGGCTTAATTTAAAATGGTTTGAATACCACTATGGTAAATGTATGGCACAGTATGCTGAGCTCTGTTGGAAATGCACGTACACAAATTCTGTCTACACACTGTTTATTGGACTTGGGGCAAGGATTATTTTTTTCTTAGAAGGATTTGGAAACAGACATCATTTAGCATGACAGCAGTTTTATTAATCCTCTGGCATCTGGCTCAAAATACATGTGTTTTGTTAGTTTTTAAACAGAAGTAACACAGATAATCATAAGAAGTTATAAACTCAAATGTATTTATTCGTTGATCAAAATGCATATTTAACTGATCACATTTTTCCTTTAGTTATCATAATGACCCATTTCATATCCGCCTACTGTAGTGTAATATTTGATTACCAGTTTTCAAAGACCATAGCAGATACTATTTTTGTGTGTGTAGGCTGTTTGATGGCTCTGGAGGTCACTGCAACTTAGTAAAGTTTTTTTCTCAGACGTCACCTGCTAGATCAAGTGGTAAATCCATACTAGGATTAAAGATCCACACATGGTTTCTCAGTGTTTTGAAGCTCATATCATAAACTGAGTTCGGCAGAGAACAGAAAGTAATTCTGACTTGTCCCAAAGATCGTAGTTTTCTCATTCAGCCATTACAGATGCTCTTTTGAGCATTCTTTGTGAACGATCCTCCATCATCTGATGTGCTCTGACCTTTACTTAATGTCTGCCACTTTCTAGAGTGTGGCTAAATTATAGCTAATATTAAGATGTTGTAAATATATAGAATTATAGAATCATATAATTAACAATAGTGTGATTTTAAGATTTAGATTCAAGCTATGCTGATACAGATTTCTAGACATCTTTGACATTCATCTCAAGAAGGAATACCAGTAAAAGCAATGAAAGGTTCTGGGATTTTGTTTCCTACTGTTTTAACCATGTGTTAATCTAATTAATCATCCCAGTATTGCCAACCTAATATAGCCTGATAATGGTAATTTCATGTTAATTTCTAACATAATATGAATCTAACTGCATCAGTGTGTCTTCACTATATAAGGGCTGGGATGTTTTGTTCGTTTTTCCACCATGTTTCTTGTCTCATTAAAATGAACTGTCTGGCACTATCTGCTCTAACAGTGAGCCTTGTTAGGAGATCTATACCACAAAGCATGATCAGTCTTATTTTTATCGTGGGCATCCTACTATTTAGGAACACTCTTACACATGGCATAGATTAACCACAGAGTGTAGATTCTTTCACTAGCTTTAAACAGACCCACTAACATACTGGAAAAACTAGCCTAAGTGCGCTCTGCTTGTTAACGGCTTTCATTTTAGAAACATAGTAACATATCAAAACACCATGCAAAGCTAGCTAAGCTGCTTTCCTATATTGGCTTAGAAAGCGCCATTACAAAATGGTTCTATCTAGCTGTATTGCCTAGTTGTTTCTTGGACTGCTATGCTTACCAAGTTTTCATTTAATCCATTTTTATTGGTGAGAACTCACACTGATCTTTTTTTTTTTTTTAAATATTTCCTGTTCTAATTTCTTCTTCACACCTTGAAATTTTGTCTACATACAGTAATAGTCAGTATATATCTATTTAGAAGTGTTAGCCCAGATGTAACCTGTGGACCAGATTTTATATACTGGTTTCAGTAATGTGGTTGCAGTTGTCCTTTTCTGCAATGTAATCTGTGACTCACAGTACTGAAAGTGTTGGCTCAGGGTGGTTAATCTTGATCTCACTGTATGAGTGTGCAGTCAATGTGAGACAGACTTTGACAGGGAGGAGCAATTATTTTTGCAAATAAAGCTTGAGCCCTAAGGCTTCTGAGAGATTGCTGCTGCTATTTTTTTGGAATACTGTGAGGTTTTGTACTTTGTCACACATGCTTTACCTAAATAAAACAAGCCAATAACTAACGCAATTTCAGACCTTATGCATTTTTCTAGTTGTTCTTTTGCTTCTATATTTTTATCAATTTGTTCTGAGTACATGGAAATCTGCTTGAGTATTAATGGTACAGAATATGCTGACATGTAATTTTGAATATATATTTAGCTGACTTCAAGACTGATAGAAAAATTGAATTCAATATGGTTTTACATTAGAAAAATATGTTCTCTCGTATCCAGAAGTGTCTTCTTTTAGTATCTCTTTCAGGAGCTGTCTGCCTCTCTGTAACTTATATCTTAGGTCTTCTGTTAGAACTATTTGATCACTTCCATTATGGGTTGATAATTATGCAAATCTGGCTGGCCCATGTTCTTTTGTGCACAAAAAGAGAAAAATAACTCACAATGGATCATCTTTCTCAACACCAAAAGAAGATGGAAGCCTCATGGAAGACAATGTGTTCCAGCCTGTGGCTGTAGCACATGGAGAAAAGAAAGAGGATCACCTGGCATGCAGACTACTTATTTCACAACACAAAAAAATGCAGTGCTGTAGTAGAAATTTGTGGTTTTAAGTTGCAGGAGTTTGGATTTTTTTATTTAAAAAGTCCAGATGTGATGGTGTGACCAAATTATTCTCTTGCCATGTTCATCCTTGTGGTGACACAGTTCTGAGGAAGAGAAGAAATGTATCTTCTTGCTGAGGTCAGGCAACTGCTCTATCTGCTGTCCTGATGGGAGTGTGAAGAAAGGAAAGGGTGGTCTGGGAGACTGACACAGATATAAAATTATAAGGCCTGAACTATTTTTCTCTTAAAAGCAGTGTTGTCTTCTAGCATTTCTGTTTGATGTTAGTATAGGTACAGTTATAAATTTTGAAAAAATAACCAAACCTAAAATGAAACATTTCAAACAGTTCTTAATGCAAGTTGAGGCTTTAAGAGAAAACAATACTAGGTGTCACACACAGAAGTTGCAATTATAACAATAATAAAGTTTATATATTATTAGATTCTGGTATCCCAATGTAAATAATTTTATATCTTATTTAGATGTTTGATGATCATCTAAATGATTACTTTCAGCTAAACTGAGTTAGGCATCTTGCTAATTTGGTTTATTATCTCGACTTTTGTTAGGATACTGTGGAAAAAGCTAACTCTAGAGTCATTTTATCTGCAGGTGTTAATTAATTCTCTCAGAAGATAACTTTCTTCCTCCCAGTCTCTCTCCCAGTCTCTCCCCCAATCTCTCTTCCCCTCCTCCTTCTTCCACTCCCTCCCTCTCATCTTCTCTCCCTTCCTCTCCCCTTTCTCTTTCCTCCTTCCTCTCCCGTCTTTCCCTCATCTCTTCCTCTTTCCCTTTGACTCTTTTCTCTCTCCTAGTCCCCTTCCCTCTCCCCATTCTCTCCTTCCTCTCTTCCCTTCACTCTCCCCAACTTTAATTGCTCTCTCCTACTTCCCTCCCCACTCTCCATCTCCTCCTCACTCCCTCTGTTGTCTCAAAGAAATGTTGACAAATCTCTTACAAGGATGCTCAAGTTTAAAACATCCAAGCTCAAATGAGATGCAGCTGGAATTATCTACTGAGCAGAACAATTAAGGTTATGACTTTATTATCAAATAATAAGGGAAAGGACAAACATGTAGGGTGAAACAGTGCTGAGGGTCAAGAATGCATTGTTTATACATGTTTTGAGGATTTAAACTAGATTTAAACTAGCTTTAGTTTGATCCCAGCTACTAAGTTCCCTTATTAGCTGGAGCGTGTGGTTGAACTCTTGAATTATTCCAAGTGGTTTAGTTTCACTCAAAGGAATTCCATTTGGATGCTGTGAGACTTCTCCATGATGGAAATAAAGTACAGCAAGAGGAGACTGATCATAAAATTACCTCCACAAAAGTTGTTCTGGTCCAAACTAACTTTACTGTGGGCACACCTTTGCAAATGTGACAAAATAAGTTCAGGGGATCAGAATTCAGTAACGTATAAATTAGGGTAAGAGAGCTGTGCATGCTGAATATACTGCTTATCGATATAACGTCTTTGGCAAAGACACGAAACTACATGAAGAAATATGTTCTTTTTTAGGATGTTCATTGCAGCAAATAAGTTCTGTTCCATTTGAAGTCAACAGTAATAGTATTAAGGTCTGTCAGATTAATTCCCCAGTTCTGTAACAGAGCTCAGCATGCTTAAATGTCTTTGAAGCCCCTGCAGCACCCTTTGCAAGACTGAGACATATTGGGGTTACATTAAATGATAGTGCTTAACAGCTAGTGATTTTCTTATTTTCCAGTAAGAAGACCAGTACAGGTATGATTCGTATTTTGACTGAAGTAGTAACTTGATCAGAGATAGTATTTACTGTAAGATTAAAAATAGACAAATTATCAAGAAAAATGATTCATCTAGTAATGATTCATAATAGTCTTCCTTTACAGATTTATGGATGCAAATATGTTGAAATAAGTTTTAGAAAGAAGAAACAGGTTGCTTAGCTCTGCAAGTCACAACATGAGATGTTGCAAGTATTAAGGTTAAAGCAGTTCATGATCTGATCCCTCTTTTTGAGGCATGAGCTTGCTTCATCAATACAAGTGCATGCTAAAATGGGGAAAGCAAAGATGGTGTTGATTAAGCAGACACTAAATTAGTCATAAAGTCTCTGTTCCAGATTAAATGTGGCTGTCTGCAGGTTGAGACTTATCAAGCTCTTCTTATTTTGCTTTTCCTAATGAGGGTCAGGAAGGGATTTGATAATTTTCTGTATATGGGGATAATTTTTGTTGAAAAAGACTGCTTGTGGTCATCTAGTCCAACCTCCTGCTCAAAGAAAGGTGCATGTAAAGCTATTTCAGCTTGCTCAGGGTCTTGTCTGGTTGAGTTTTGAAAATATGCAAGGATGGAGGTTTCACAACATCTCTGAACTTAATCACTGTCACTGTGAAAATATTTGTCCTTATACTAGGTCAGAATTCCTTGCTGTAATTTACATCAATTGCATCTTACTTTTTCTAAGCACCTCTGAGTACAGTCTAGCTGTCTTCTTTCAACTTCAGCTTAGGTTATTGAAAACAGATACCTCTTATTCTCTCTCTTCCTAAGGCTGAGCAAATCTAGTTCTTTCAATCTCTCCTAATATGTTGTGTACTAGAGGTACTGACCATCTTGTTGAACATGCTCCATTTTTTCAGGGACTCTCGCGTTTGAGGGCCTCAGACTGGACACTGCATTCAGATGACACTTGGTGCTGAATAAAGGGGATTAATCAGCTCCCTTCATCTGATGGCTTGTTCATGTGCATTCTTCTTGATGTGCATAGCCTTCACAGCAACAATGGCACATTGCTTACTTATGTTCAACAGTAGTGTCCATCAGGATAATGAAGTCCTTTTCTGTAAAGTTTTTTCCTAGCCAATCAGTCCTCTGTTAATACCATTGCACAGAGTGATTCTACTGTAAGTTCAAGTATTTGCATATATTTTTGTCAAACGTCATTAATTTAATTTTGGCTCAGCACTGAAGTCCTGTCTCTTGGATGGCAGCCTTTCACTCCAGGATAAAGCATCTCTTCAAATTTGGTATCATTCACAATCTTTCTGAGGATGCATTCTGTCTCATTTTCCAAGTTCTTTATGAAGACATTAAACATTATCAGCCCCTGAGGAGTGCTGCTTGTGATGGCTTCCATCTCCACTTTGGACAGTCACTACTACCTTAGATGAACAATCCAGTGAGTTTTTCATCTGCCTTACAATCTACCAGGCTAGTTTATACCTCAGTTTACATAGAAGGATGTTTGTAGGGAGATTGTGTTAAAACTCAAAGCCGAGTTCCCAATAAATGACGTGTTCTGCTCTCTCCTCATCCATGGAACAAATAATTTAATTACAGAAAGTATTTAGCTTTGACAGGAACAATATGTTCTTGATAAATTCTCAAGATTATTTTCCTCTTTTTATTAACTGTGGATCTATAAGAAACTAAATGGTTGATATAGGAATTATTAAATAAAATGCTTTGTAAACAAGACATCAGAACAGATCATTGTAACTATGCTTCTCCTTGGTTTTAAATTCCATCATCCTGAGGGAAATTTAATGGAGATATTATTTTTTATTTTGGTCAGTTTTGAATTAATCCTTATATGTTTGTGGTCTTGATTGTTTTTTAGAAAATATAGTAGTGAGTATTAATATATACAGTGTAACTTCTGGAGAGATTCTTTATTCATCAACACCAAAGAGTTTTAAGGAAGTGCTCTCAATGCCATGTGGAATGTCCAAAACCGAAACAGAGGCACCTTTCTACAAGACTAGAGAAGACTGATCAAATAGCTAGAGCAGAAGTAAAACCAGTTATCTCTGAGCAAAACTTCTTCAAAACCTGAATTCAGGTAAACTCTCATTAATACTTTTCTCACATGTGGAAATTTTAGTTAATAAAGTTGCATTTGTCTCTCAGATATTGGTTTTCTGATGGAAAACCTGAAATGAAATTGTTGATAGGATTTTATTTCAAGTTTGTTTACAATTTCCTATCCTTCCTGCAGTAATTTTCAAAGCTGCATGAAGTGCAAAGAAAAATTGATCTCTATTTCTTGCAGAAAATATTATTGCTTTAAGCCAAATATTTTGATTAAAACAAAAATGTTTTATTTCAAAATTGTGATATAGTGTCTCATAGAGTTTATGCTGTAAGTTTTATTGTAAGGCTTATTTCTTTGGTCACATCGGTCATCTTTTATACTGTACTATACAGTCATATACTCAGATACTCCACTGCTATGTTCCTTACACACCTATGTCACCTTAGAAATGCTAGTGAGAAAACAGTAAAACTTTAATATTAAAAAAAAATAAATATTTTTTTGTAGCAATACGTAACCGGGGATATGTGAAACAGCTCAAAGAATTAGCTAAACCTGCAAGACATGTAGGCTGCCTATGGGCAGAGATAAAGATGTCATATAGTAGTTACAGCATCAGGGATGTCACTAAGAAATAAAAAGGAAACATGTCAAGAATCTGTGGATGGGAAAGTACACACTCTTCCTTCAATTTATAAGTTCCTTTATGAGAAAATATTCAATATGTAAAGTTTAACATTCTGTCAGTTACACCTTTGTATTTTTCTAATAACTGCTAAAATACTTGGCTCCATGGATTTTACTTTAAAAAAATTATTATTTAGTAGTTCTAGCAATTTTACTACTTACTGCGGAGACCATAAACCAGACTGATTTGTGGTTGTAAAAGTAATAATCTGAATGCACATACTCTTGGTAAACAAGAGTATGAGTTGCACAAACTAGTTTATGTAGTTAGAAGTGCAAATAGATGTTAGCCATTAGAAATATTTCCAAAGTATTCCTATTACTTAGGAGTCAAAGACCTCTTTTTAGAATTACCACAATTCTTAAAAGTCTCTCTGAGTTATGAGACTTGGATTCCTACAGGTGAAATCTCCAAACATACTTGACACTTGCAATGCATAAATTTATGGTGACTGCTTTCTGAAACACAAAACTAGTTTCTCTGGAAAGCCAAGATCTCTTTTCACTGTTTTCTCACTCCAGAATGGGAAGGGGTATTTTCCGAATCTCAAAAATCCATGGGTCAGGAAAGATATTCCTAGAACTATGAATCTCTAAATTTCACTAACCTGCTACCTATTCTTGATTTATGCATACTCTGGACATTACTTTTAAAATCTTTTTATTTGGACCCCCTCAATTTAAACTTCATTAGTAATGCAACAGTGGAGGTTTGGTTCAAAAAGGTCTGCTGAATAGGTCAAGTATGACAGTTAAAGGATCTATGAATCAACATTAGTCTGTGAAGGTAATTTGACATGATTGATGTTAAACTTGGTTGATATGGAAGAGCTAGGAATGGAAAGGAATAGAGAAAGAATTCTTATGTGTGTATTTTTCTAAGAACTATTTAATCATAGTTCTGGATCAAGTTTAGGAGAGAACAACAAAACTATGGTCAGACAAAGTGTCTAAGAAGTAAACCCAAAATAAGTCCAGCAGGGATAAGCATGAATTTTAGTCCAACACTGAAGTTTTGGGCTGTTAGAGAAAGCTGTCTTCTATAATAATTAAAGTAAAACCAGATATTCCCAGGTATGTTTCCCTCCCCATATTTGACTTCTTGGAATGATCTCATTGTGGTTCGTCTCATTAATTCAAAGCAATTTTTAATGGGAAAGGAAAAATATCTTACAGCCACGTAAATTACTCTGGTTTGTGGATATCTATTTTAGGACATTATATCATTAGCTGTCTTGAACAGTTCCTGGGCAAGCTACAAAAAATGTGTTCGCTGACAATTTTGTTAACCAAAAATAATCATTTAAAATGTCTTGTATTTTATAATGAACTTTCCAAGGTAATATTATTACTATGATTATTTTTTTCTCTATCTCAAGACAAGTTTCAGCTGCAGTGTTTGAAGTACAGATATGTTTAAAGATTATGTAGTTATTTTCAATTACCATTGAAAAGGAATGTATAGGAATGATTTAACAGTGATTTTTAAATTAAAAGGTTGCAGCTAGCATCTCCAAAAATTAGATATATTTAGTAACTGTGGGAGTCACACTAACTGGTGCATTGAATACTAATGCATTGAACTGTTGAATTGAGTGAATCAGAGAATCACAGAATGGTTGATATTGGAAGAGACCTTCAGAGATCATTTAGTACAACACACCTGCTAGAGCACAGTATAAGGATTGCATCCAGGTGGGGTTTGAAAGCCTCCAGAGAAGGAGACTCCACAACCTCTCTGGGCAGTCTGTTTCAGTGCTTTGTCACTCCCACAGTAAAGAAGATTTTCCTCATGTCTAAATGGAACTTCCTCTGCACTCACCTTTGGTCCCCTCTCAGGCTAAACAGTCCCATCTCTCTCAAATTTTCCTTGCAAGAGAGACGCTCCAGTCCCCCAGTCATCTTTGTTGCCCTCCACTGGACTCTCTCCAGCAATTCTCTGGCTCCCTTGAGCTGAAAAGCCCAGAACCAAACACAATATTCTAGATGGGGCCTCACCAGGGTAGATAATTAATTTTAATTACAAATTTGATTTTTCTTAATTCTGATTCCAAGCACTCTTAAATACAAATGTGTATTTCAGGATTTCCTGTTCTTTGAACTTTGAAAAAGTAATCTTGCAGCAGTATATGCTTTTTTCATGTGAAAAACTTGTGTAAACTGAAAGGGATTTGCACTAAGAAATAATCATATTTGGCTACTTATAAACATTATGTACCTAATTTTAATCAAGCCTAAGTTTCACCATATATGACTACTGAAAGTATCTTTCAAACTGTTTGTGCAGGAAAATATTACACATTCTCTTCTGCATTGTAAAAAGTAAAAAAAAGGTGTAGAATTTGAGTCTGAACTCTGGCAAGCACTGCAAGTACAGATTCAGGACTGGAAGATATCTGAGCCAGCAGATGTGCTTAACTGCCCAAATGTCTTTAGTTAAAATGCAAAATACTTGGAAAGGTTGTTAACAAAGTTTGAAATGTTGACATGGAGGATTGTGAACCATCAGTAAGAAAAGCCACCCATGGCATATTACAGGTTGTGCCTTAAAGAAACTTAGAAGCAGTTGAGAAACAATTTCTACTCTTACTTTATGTAAGGTTATCAAGAAGCCAACCTGAAAAGCATTTTTCTTCCTGCATCAACTCTAATTCCTATTCACTTGGTTTCAGACTTGTTTGTAGTGTGGGAGCTAGCAGCCATTGTACTAATGGATAGCCAGCTGCTGAGAGAGTTCAAAATGTGAGATTAATACTATTACATCCATCTGTAACCACTTTGCAGCCTTTGACTTTATTGACTATGACTGTTAAGACTTCAAAGAAAAGCTGATAGCTTAATGTTTGAATAGCTAAAGACAATTGTTTACACTAAATAAACTCTATTTTGAAGTTACATTGAGAATAAATAGATAATTTTACAAATTTACCCTCAAATTATGGTTGTACATTTTGTATCAATGGAATTATCAGAACAAATAAGTATTTATTTCAGATGTATCCTACTGGCCTTAGGAAAGAAAAAAAAAGTAGCTCTCTCTAAAGTATGTATCTAGATGATAGAGATATCCAACTGCTATTACAACATGCACAGAATATTGTAGAAATGTGATCAAAGATGTACGTCTTGTTTCAAATAACAGGAGACACATGCCAAAATTTCCATGAAAATTAAACAAAGTTCCTTTCCAAAAGTGCAATACTTTCACATTTGTAATTTTTCTCAATGCCATTTCACCTTTTCGACATATGGAGGTGATAGAGAATATATGGCAAGAAAAAATATGTGTTTTGTTTTTGCACTATCCAAGAGTTTATTTTTAGTTTCCTTTTTTTTCTAGTTTGTGTAGAAAGTAGTTTGGGACAAATTCTGCTTACAAAGTTGAATGATCATTCCAATCTTTTTATGGTTTGTCTACCACAAGTTTTGAAAGAAGAAGAAAAAAAAATTAGTTTTTTAAGACTGCTTGAGAGTTGTGTTTATTTAAGCTTGTATATGATTTTTTAAAATATTCATTTTAATGGTTTTGATACTGTTTCCATAACTTTCAGAATCATTGTCTTAATGGTGTTTTGGGTTTCATTAATCATATTCTTTTACGTGGTTCATAAATATTTTTTCATATTAACTGTACTTACATCTATAGGTGTATTGAACAGCAGTCAAGGACAGGGCATTGTTAATGCAAGAATGCTAAAGATATATTTTAAACTGAGAAAAATACCCATTACTATGCTACATTCCTGTGAGTGATGAGGAGGAAAGGAAGATTAAGACCATACAGTTTTAATTTTGTTCAACATTCAGGATTCAACAGTTTAAAATATATATTTCAGAAACTGGGATTTATAATTAGGATTCAGAATTCTTTGAGAATTTTGCAGTAAAAACAATTAACTAAGAAGTACATCTAACAGTGAATGTTCAAGGAATTTCTCTAAATGTTGAAATCTTCTGTACATAAAACTTCATTTTTATTTTTTCTTTATTGTATTTTATTCTGCTTAACAACATAAGTAATTTTAAATACCTGAGTTGTCATGCACTTTCATAGCATAAATGATAACAAAGTATAGTCATTGTGATAGTAAATATTGTACATCAATTTTGTAATGACAGTTGCTGTAGACCCTAGTATGTTTTAGAAAAATATTGGAAAAAATATTTCCATCTTTTATTTGTGAAATATGACCGCTGAAACAGAGTGAGAAACTCCACAGACTACCATGTATTACTGAGAAATAAGTAATCTTTTAAACAAAGTATCAAATAGTCCTTTATCAATTAATTCTTTCAGTCTCTGAGCTACTTTTCCAGTGTTCAGTCATCACAGAGAAACTTTATTTAGCGGACTAGCATATCTATACATGCTTTTTAGGTTTTTTTTGGTATTTAGTACAACTGTCTTGTGAATATAAGCTCAACTCTGGCAGTATAAAATAAACTATGGAAAACAGTTTGTATAACTCTTCTAGGATTCTTTTTGGATACTCTTATGGTGTCTGCATTTGTAACAAAAGATTTTGCACCATTGTTTGCAGAATTTACACCTTGAACAGTTTACTATGTCACTTCCAAAGAAGGAAGCTGTCCATGAGTCCGGATGGGAATCATCCTAGGGTGCTGAGAGAGCTGGCAGAAGAACTGGCTAAGCCACTCTCCGTCATTTATCACTGATCCTGGCTAATTGAGAAGGTCCCAGATGACTGGATGTTGGCCAGCGTGATGTCCATCCCTAAGAAGAGCCAGAAAGAGGAACTGGGGAACTACAGACCTGTCAGCCTGACCTCAGTGCCTGACAAAGTTATGGAGCAGATCATCCTGAGTGTCATGCAGCAGCATGTAGAGGACAACCAGGGGATCAGGCCCAGCCAACATGGATTTAGGAAAGGAAGGTCCTGCCTGACCAATCTCATCTCCTTCTATGACTGGGTGACCTGTCTAGTGGATGAGGGGAAGGCTGTGGATGTGGTCTACCTTAATATGAGCAAAGCTTTTGACACAGTCTCCCACAGCATCCTCCTGAAAAAGCTGGTAGCCCACGACTTGGACAGGTGCATCCTTCACTCGGTAAAAAACTGGTTGGATGACTGGGCCCAGAGAGTGGTGGTGAAAGGTGCTGCATCCAGTTGGCATCTGGTGGCCAGTGGTGTCCCCCAGGGATGAGTACTGGACCCAGTCCTGCTCTTTATCGACAACCTGGATGAGAGGATTGAGTCTACCCTTAGTAAGTTTGCAGATGACACCAAGTTGGGGGGGAGTGTCGATCTGTGGAAGGGTAGGAAGGCACTGCAGAGGGACCCGGACAGGCTAGGTCAGTGGGCCAACGGTATAAAGTTCAACAAGACCAAGTGCAGGGTCCTACACTTTGGCCACAAATAACCCACTGCAGCGCTACCCACTGGGGGAGGAGTGGCTGGGGAGCGGCCCAGCAGAGAGGGACCTGGGAGTACTGGTTGACAACTGGTTGAACATGAACCAGCAGTGTGCCCAGGTGGCCCAGAAGGCCAATGGCATCCTGGCTTGTATCAGGAACAGTGTGGCCAGCAGGAGTAAGGATGTAACTCTGCCTCTGTACTCAGCACTGGTTAGGCCTCACCTTGAGCACTGTGTGCAGTTCTGGGCCCCTCACTGCAAGAAAGACATTGAGGTGCTGGAGCGGGTCCAGAGGAGAGCAACGAGGCTGGGGAAGGGACTGGAGGGAAAGTCCTGTGAGGAGAGGCTGAGGGAGCTGGGGGTGTTTAGCCTGGAGAAGAGGAGACTCAGGGGGGACCTTATCACTCTCTACAACTGCCTGAAGGGAGGGTGTAGTCAGGTGGGGGTCGGGCCCTTCTCCTGGGCAACCAGTGACAAGACTAGAGGGCATGGCCTGAAACAGCATCAGGGTAGATTTAGGTTGGATCTCAGGAAACACTTCCTCAGGGAGAGGGTGATCAGACATTGGAATGCACTGCCCAGGGAAGTGGTGGAGTCATCATCTCTGGAGGTGTTTAAGGAGAGGCTGGATGTGGCACTTAGTGCCATGGTCTGTCCATGTCTGCTGTTTAGTCGTAGGCTGGACTTGATGATCTCAGAGGTCTTTTCCAGCCTCAACAATTCTGTGATTCTGTGTTTTAATTTATCACCATGAGTCAGAATTAAAAATGGGACTATGAATATCTCCACTTTGGATATCTAACTTCTTAAATGGGTGTCTTAAATGAGCTGATTTATTTAAAAAGAGGTAATTAACCTTCAACTAGCAAAAGTTCCCTTGCAAGTTGAGAAAGGGATGTTAATAACCAAGATGTTAAGACAATATATGTCACTAATTAGGTTTAAAAAACCCAATCCAAATCATTTACTTGATGATATATCTTATTTTTGTTGTGATAATAAAACAAATCCCCCAAGAATATAAGGAAAAAATAGTAAGTTATACAAACCAAATGCAAACAAGTAAAAACATAGAGAGACAAAATTAAAAATATAATACTTAAAAGTCATAAGACAAAATTCTAAAAAAAATTTCCCAGAGAGATTGGATATTCCACTAAACTGCACCCCAATGCACATTTGAAAAAAAGGAATTATCAAAGCAGCTTTTTGTGTTGATGACAATAAAGGAAAATAATTCTAGAAGTTTCATGAGGATTTTTTTTGTAATATTCTGATGGATTTCTGGAGTTGAGAAAGAATGATGTGTGGAGTAGTGGTGGTAGCAAGTAGACAGCTCAGATATACAATACATACGGTAAGTTCAGGCTTGAGGGGAAAAGTCTGAGGATAATACGGAGAAGAATATAACATAAACAAACAGTACTTTCATTATAAGCTTAACACAAAATGGTGCTAAAATGTCTAAAAATGAAGAATTCAGTTTTGGATGCTTACAGTGCAAGTAAATGACTGCCAGATGAACCCAGTAGATGTGAGCAAGTCTGGAACTAGTTTACTGAATTGAATACATACTATGACACACCCTTCCTACTTAGCTCCAAATCAGAATTGTGGCCTTTGAATAGGTTGCAGTGCTGCTGGAAGGCTTGTCCTCATCTATCTATCTAGTCTGAATTGTACTATATGTGCACACACTTGTTGTAAACTGGAACCATAATCTTCACTACCTTTTTGCAACTGAAGATAAAGTTGTTTTCTGCCACATGCCAGATAACTTTGGGGCTTGTTGCCTTGTTCTGAAGAATACGGGAAAGGACTGTTAAGGTCAAATTGATTCTACAATCACTTTTTGTGATATCCAACTGTGAAATACTGAGTAAATATTAAGTAAGTTTGATTACAATGAGACAATTCCTTGCATTTCCACCATTCCATTTTCATTTGCATATGTTTTGTGTTTTCATTAACCCTGTTAATTCTTTAGAAATATGGCAGAGTAAATAGCAAGCAAATGTGTTCAAGAACTCATACTGGATTATAAATGATTTTGCAGCTTGACTGTGCTTGTTTATTTTTCCATGAAAATGAAGAGAAGATCTTTAGAACCTACTTCAGACATTGCTTTTTGAAAATTGCAGGCTTAGCTTCTAATGAGTCAAACTGTGTTCTTATTTCTTCTGTTAATGAATAGAAAAACAATATTTTTCTCCAAAATAGCTAGTGGAACAACTCATGGAACTGACTGCTTTCCAAAGAGAAAAAATACAATTCAGTGCTTTACAAATAGTCTCAATGGTTATTGTTGATGTACTGCTGAGCAATCTGTGGAAATAAGCTTCACTGAACTAAAATTCTAATAATCAGTCTAGATTTCTTGTCAGGATTTGGAGAATTTTACTGTAAATATTTACATTAATTTTGCTTTGCTATTGAGGTTTCATCACTATAAGGTAATATATTTAGGCGATGCTGTCCTGAAGTAACCAGAAAATGTCTTTTTGTTCAGTTATCTGTCTAAACATGAGTGAGCAGCAAGCCATAGTAAATGAACTGTCAATAGACTGTGATTTACTGAAGGCAACCATCCAGCCTAATCTCTGTGTTAAATTAACCAATTTCAGTGCTCCTTTTCTATGCAGACACTAGGCATGACAGAGGGAGAACAGCAAAATCTTACATCTAGACTTGGTGGGCTGTATATCACTTTATATACCAAAGAACTATGACCTTCACAATGTCAGGTATGGTTCATTATGTCTTATGTACACCCTCTTAGCACCAAGGAAAGCAGCCTTTGATTCCAAACTGTCTTGTGGCTGGGTTATGGATTCAGAAAGATACAGAAAGAGAAGGCAGGGTGAAGATGATATTGAGGTTAGAAATACTTTATACACAACTGTATGAAGGATCCTAGTTGAAAATAGCAGTAAAATAACCACTCTTGATATTGAAAACTCATTCTAGCTTTTGTTGTGCAAATGCATACAGGCCCTCAGAGCAAAAGACTGAAAAACTGAAACATGCTGGCTTATAGTGCATTTGCTCAAGGGAGTATGGTTATTTCAAATGTGTGAAGTCAGTGTCCATGATCATATTTGCGTTTGGGTGGTAGGGATGTAAAGAGGACAGTTATTTTGAGAGAAAACAGTGTGGCAGATACAGATTGTTTTACAGTTTATTCTTATTCTGGGGGCCAGGGCATCAATGTCCCTTCTACATTTTCCAGAGACAACGCAATCATACAAACCTATGATCTCTATCAGCAGCAGGCTTACTCTTAAAAAAAATTACCAAGTTAATATAAACTACAGTCAATTGTAGTTAAAATTAAATTTTCCTTTCTGCAAAATCTGCTGAACTGATAGTCTTTGGTAGTATTAAAAAATAAACAAGGGTAGAAAATAAAATAAAAATAGTGAGTGCTAGTGGAATAGAAGCATACAATTGTAGAGAGAGTTGCAAAGTTGTTTCTGGTTATACGGGTAATTTGAGCATCATATCACATTTACAAGGAGAAAAATATTCTAAAACTGGGGATACCTGGAAATGTAACTTCTTTAACATCCCTGTCATTAAACATGGCTTCATATTTCCATGCAGTACTCATTTTAGACACTCTGAGACCTATAATTCATATCATGACATCAGTAAGAGTTTAGTCATCTTTGTTTAAATCTTGATTTGCTTCTACTTGGAAAATAATCTTCTGGGTCTGCTTTGAAAAGGCACTAGACATTTTCATGATCAGCAACTTGAAGAGAGAAGTAAGAGTCTTAAGATGTTTGCTGGCCAATGTATCCCATTCCCTAACAAGTTTCTTTGCCACAGTTTAGATTTTGCATTTCTAAAAACAACTGAGTACGTTTTGTACCATCTTAGGAACAGTCATGCAAAGGTTCTCCTTGATAACTGCTTTGACTTTGAGTTGGTCACTATCATAATGAGTAGATTAGTACTCTATACTTAAGCTGGCTCAGCTCTCTTGAAACAATTAGATGGCACACAATTTTCCTACTTCTCTTTACGGATATGATGTATTCTGAGATCATTGGCCAAGTGACAGCCCAAGTCATGTGCATGGCTAGCCATAGCTGTGTTGAATGGGACAATTAAAACCAAATGTAACTGTCCTGTAGATCTGAATAGATTTATACGTCATAAATAAAACAATGATTTAAAAACACTTGAAAAATCAAGGAAACTTTAACAACACTCAGGACAGTTTTGACTAGACACATATGATCTATAGACTAAGGCATTCTGTCAGTATTTTTTGAAGGATGGGTAATATTGTGAATCATGTCTAAATTTCACACAAAACATATAACATTGATCTTGATAACAGGAAGAAGATCCTGATAATAGGAAGAAGCTCTTCACCATGAGGGTGGAGAGACACTGGAACAGGTTGCCCAGGGAAGTGGTGGAACCATCCCTGAAAGTTTTTAAGGCCAGGCTGGATGGGGCTCTGAGCAGCCTGATGTAGTGGGGGATGTCCCTGCCCATGGCAGGGGGGTTGGAACTTGATGATCTATAAGGTCCCTTCCAACCCTGACAATTCTGTAATTCTATGATTCTAAAAGGAAATTTTCCGTACTAGTATTATTGCTTTGTATCATGGTTTGTCTTAATTTTATTCTTCTGAACTGTAATTTTCTTTGTGAACACTAGATGAAGCCCTGATGCTTCCACTCAATAGGAAGGAGAGAACTCAATGAGCTGTTTTGGATTGCGTATTCTGCTAAACAAAAACAAGTAGCGGAGATTTTCTTACGGACTGCTTCTCTGTCCCACAGGCAAATCTCTCTAAGCTGAGAGTGTTCCTAGTCAGGATAAATGAGCCTTATGCTTCTTTTAATTTTCACACTAGCTTTTAAAATTTATTTCCTTGCTCTGTTTTTGCTTGTCTTTTCAAGGTTTAAAAAAGTGGTATAAATGCCTTTTATAATCAACCTTCAAAATGGTGTTTAAATTTCTATTCTGAAAAACATCTGTGTGGTTTGCTGACCCTTGCTTCTGTAAATCTCATCTGATTTCAGTGGCTGAAAACAATTGAGATGTTGAGTGTTCTTTTCTCCTGTTTTCTCCTCTTCACCTGCATTCCAGCATTTGTAAGATCAAAGAGAAAAAAAGGCACACAAAGAACAGAGGGACAGTAATGGGGAGCCAGAGGTAGAACCTACAGTGTAATCCCACACATGGTGAGGAAGAAGAATTCAAGTGATGAGGCTGTAGTAGATTGCTGTTGGTTGTTTTTTTTCATTAATAAAGTTTTTTCACCTATACTGTGATACTCTAAGGAGCTCTAACAGAACAAGGCTATTTAGTCAGCCTTCCATATGAGAAAAAATCACAGCCTGCAGAGGAGGTATTTACATTAAGATAACTTGTACTCAGTCTATTGCATACATTGTAGAAAACACAGGCAAAAGGATAACAATTTTCATTTCCTCATTGGCTACAGTTTATGCCTAAGTAACATGTACTTATTTATCTTCTGCACTGTTCATTGGACTTACCTGGTTGCGGATCAAAGATGAAGCATAACAAACTCCTAGCCTGTTCTGAAGCTGAGTTACAGGACAGAGGAACAACAATGAAGTGGTAAAACATTGCCTCAAAGAGCTTCAAAGATCTCTCTCTGAAGCATGTGAGAAGTTTCCTTATTTAGAGAATTGACAGGAGTCTGAGGAAACATAAAAATTTATCTTGGAGTGAGAAATTCAAGAGATAACAAGAACCTGTGTGTCCACTGCACTGAGTCTACCTTTTGAGCATGGAGACCCCCAAACACCAGTTTTCCTACTGATGCATTTTCTCACCTGCCTGTATCAATTTGGAAGTAATCAAACACAGGAATCTACTCTGAGTTTAGAGAGCCGATGCCTAAAATGGCTTCTAGCAAGAGAAAACTGCAGTTGTTTAGTAAAGAAAAGCATTTCAAAGATCTAGTATGGCTTCTCTAACAGTGGACCCTTGATGATAGTTGGTCAGCTCAGGCTGTAGCTCACCTTGAAAGTGTTCTCACATTTCTGATGGATATGAAGCTCCTGTACAGTAGGATCAAGTGTTATTTTTCTACCATTAGTGGAGATATTATTTCAAGGGAGGTAATGTCTTGGAATTATTATTCACAGCATCCTTAGTTCTTGTTTAAATAATAACCAGATGATTTTATAATTTTAATAAACAGCTAGTTTTATGCCATCAGTACTTCAGGATTTTCCATTAGTAAAGAATTCTTTTGTATGCACATGACTTTTCTCCAGAAAACCGAACAGACTGTGGTCATAAACACATATAATCATGAAGTACTTCATACTTTGTTCAAAGAGGTTGCATCAAGGAAAGTTTATTATCACTGCCGTAATACTAATGCCACTCACTATAATTAATGACACCACAGTTGAGTTCTGAGCATTAAATTGTTCATGAATGTCAACAATTCATCCAGCTGTTTACATCATAGATTCTTCAAAGGATTTAATAAAGGCCTTTTTCTGCCTGGATTTGATTCACTACCACTAACAAATTTAACCACCAGATGAGAGTATTGTTCCACTGCAATACAAAACTGGACGATTTTATCAGGCAGAGAAAGAGTATAAACTCAGAGGGGCAAGTTTAACAAAATTAAAAATCTAGATTTTCTACTTATGCTCTGTCTGATTTTTTTCAGATTTTTTTCCGAGTCCTATTCTGAGGCTCAAGTAACTTGTTGTAACAAAGCTTAGATATATAACATTTTAAAAAATGTATTACCTCATTTTAATCCCTCAAAGAAAACCGCTAACAACTTTCCTATAAAAGGAATTTTTCTTTAGCAACTTCTCTTTTAGTTTTCTGTTGGGCATAATCTTTTTTTGCCTGATAAAATTTACTACTGACATGCATTTTACATATGAGTGTTCGGGGTTTAAGTAATGGTTTTTTCCTGAAGAGGGGAAGGGAAGTGCGTGGGTAACTGACAAAAAAAGATCTGTGTCTACCCACTTGTAGAGTATCCGATACTACCCAACTCCAGTATTTAAAATAATTGCTGACCTTATTAAGCAGCTGAGTGGGCAGTAAAACTTTTTTAAGTTGGAATCACTTAAACCTATACCTAAAGATATCACAAGTAGTACATTTATATACTTTTACAGCTGATAATTATTCACATAACTCCAGTACAGTGGAAATACCTTCCACATGCTTTGTGGTGGTGACTGCTTTGTAGCAGATTCTTCTGTGAGCTTGAGGGTACAAACCTGGATTCAGCGTTACTACTGGCTAGCTGGTTTGTCCTAATTTTTGGCTATGCACTACAAATCTGGCTTCTGCATGTATTATTTCACTCTTCATAACAGCACCGGGCAAGATATGGGGATGCGACTGATAACGAAAACTGAGCTGCAAGAAAAGCTAATGAGAACTGAATTTTGAACAGAAACGTACTGCGAATACCTTAATTTGGGCATCCAATTACTGGATTTTATATATATATTTGTATATTAATCTTAACTCCTGTGCATCAGTAAAATAAGAATGACAGTGTTTTCCTTTGCTGCAGAAGTTCAGAAAATTAATGCTGAAGAAAGACCCAGCTGTTATATCAGGGCCCTGTGTAAAATCTCTAAGAGGAGTTCTCTTAAACTCAGATGTTCTCTTTCAGATCTAGTGTTCAGTACATAGTGCCTGGAGAGGTATGCTGAATAATGAAGAGGGTAAAAAGAAATAACTGTTCCTCTAAGAAGTACTGGCCAACCTTGTACCTTGAATGAGTCAAGGGTCCTTAGTGGTAAATTGTATGTGATCATACAAGTAATAATTATATCTTCCTGTGTATGCACAACCAAGGGCAAATTACACTACATAAGCATTTGTTCTTGAAAATGACTGAACCAACCTAGTGGAAAAGTTCACCCTTAGGCAAGGAAATTTCAACCCAGGTGATAAATATTTGGCGTAGTTACAAATAATTGAAAAAATAGTGATTAATGATGGAAATTTGGGAGCAATTATAATAGATGTTGCTACTTCTAACTACCTGGAGACACAAGGCTTTATTGCAATGCTAATCTGAAGAATTTTATTTTAAAAATTCTCAGAAGTAAAGAATTTAATCATTAAATTGGAAATGTTTTTTTTTTTTCACGCTACATGTGTTATTAACTGATTTTGACACAATTCTTTTATATAATAGTGAAATTTGTTATAGAAGAAGATAAAATACTGTCGAATTGTCCTAGCATGCAGGAAATCCCTGTTCAGGTAAAGTACAGATTTTCTTTGTTGAATTCAAACTTCGATGAATGTTTAATGTATATTTATGTTATGATTGTGTTAGCAATGAGAAAGTATCATGTTACTATACATCACAGGTTTGGGGAACAGTTTGGTCTGATTGTTTACCAAGTTCTATCAAATTACTGTATGTAGCCAGACACAACTACATCATTTAACTTACATTGGGTTCATTCTAGTCCTATATTGTAGAATAAACAGTGAGGGTTAGCCTTAACTATATGCCATCAGAGGAAAACTTTAATTAGGAAGGATTGAGGTTGACTGATAATTACGGAGGTAACAGTTCACGCCTCTGTAGTTAAAAGTTGAGTCAATGTTTCCAGTATAAACCATTTTTTTCTGGTATTTCTACTCATAATTTCAGAAACTATGTGGTTATATCCTAAGGACAATTTCTCTTACAGGCAGTAGGTAAATTCTAGTTGTAGCCAAGAAAAAAAATATGCATTCAACAAGCAACACTCGAATCTTTTGGAAACTGAAATGATTCCTGAACTGATTCATGTGAAATGTTTGGGTTCAAACGCAAAAACATTGTCGCATGAGAAAATCTGTGCAAAGATATTAAAGTATTCAGAATAAATCTGTTCATGTGATAGCCTATAATGTGAGTTATGCTGACCTGACAGCTTACCTGACTGTGTTACATTACCTTTGATGTATTAATAGCATTTTGGTAACTCCTACTCTTAGCTAGATTACAGTAATTAATATGCTATGGGTGATGTAGTTTGAAAATACGTTCCTAACACAGCAGAATGTTTCAGGATGAAGTGACTGCTTTGATTTTAGCTAAATTATTCCATGTTAAAGTTGTCTCCATAAATTATGTCTTCATTTATTTATGTCTTTATTTATGTATTAATTTTAAAGAAGTGATAAGGAAAGCTAGAGTATTTTAAATCTTACTCAGGCTCAAAAAAACAGTCTGCAAGTTGGTATTTGTTTGATTTGTGTGCATTTTCTCCTCCTCAAAAGTACAATTGTATCAAAAATCTGTCAGTACTGTGTTTTACTTGTTAGAGTGAAGATTTCTGGACTGTAACAGCTGCAGTAAGAATCATGTGCATTCAGCGTGTCTTTTAGTACTAACAGTTTCTTATCCCAAAAGATTTTTTTTTGATAGAAAATGAAGTAATATCTCTATATATAAGAAAAACAACTCTAAGAAACTAGCTCAGAGCGGATGGTAACAATAACATGAATAGATTAAACTTAAAATCTTAGCTTATATTCAAAGAAATGTGATTTTTTTATTTTTGAGTTTCACAGAATTTAGTGGGAAGAATTAACATAAAAGAATTACTGTGGTTGTTTATTGTTCACTATTTCATAACCTTTGTTGTATTAATTAAACTGTTTTAGGGCCTTTATGGAACAGGGAGAAATATATTACCTGTAACTCTAAGAGTTTACCTTCTAATTTTAGATATGACACAATGCATTAAGGTAACGAACAGTACAGAGGTGATGAAGGTGTAGAGAAAAAGGCTTGCAGCAATATGTTCAGGCAATTATTTGGTTTTGGCATTTAGAGACACAATGACTCAATTTCAGATTGGTGGGATGTTTGTTGTTGAGTCATCTTGCGCATTAAGAAGGGAGCATTAGGAGATAAAAGAATTAGAGATTTTCCAAGCCAAAAGTTGAAGTGAACTGAAGAACCAGGATGCCAGTAGAGAGAGGGAGAGACTGTGGGAGAAGTGGGAGATTAAAACAGGGACATAACTATCAGAATGACTGACTGACAAGACACTGAAATAGATAAGTATTTGTGTTTACCATTATGCATTAAGGGCTCAAGCCTGTGAAGTGCAAAACATTCCTAGCTGATTCAGCAGTATAGCTAAGCATGTGCTTTAGCATTATAGATTGTTTAGCCTACATGTTTTGATTGTTCTTAGCAAACATTAGCTGTTGGATCCCCGTTCGGATCCATGTGTTGCCTGATCTAGTTGAGAGGCGTCCCTGCCCATGACAGGGAGGTTGGATTAAATGATCTCTAAGGTCCCTTCCCAGCCTAGGCCATTCTATGATTCTATGATTTTGCTGTAACTTCTACAATTGTTTATTTATGTTTTATTTACCCTGGCTTTTTCTCCCTTTCCTATACTTTTATCTTGCTGCATTTACTTTTTTTCATGACTGTAATTATTGTAAATTTACTCATGAGTGAGGAATATGGGAATTTTATCCAGTATAGTGCTAGCTGTTTGTATACATATGTGTGTTCTTTATCTCTTTGCTATCTCTTCTGTGTTAGAAATGGCTATTAGAGTAAGAACACTGTTGTTTAATTGTCAGCTCTTCTCCTTTAACAAATTAACCGACTCTCAGCTCCAGCTGAGAATGCCATAAACATATACATACTGACTAGAGTGGGAAATGTCCCCGTAGTAAAACCTACAGAAACTTTGCAAGGGATATGCAGAGGATGTTAATGTCCAAAGCCCCTGCAGAGCAGTTTGGGATGAGTCAGGTTGTATCCGCTGGGGATGTGCACTCCAGAACTGTAACCTTATCACCCTTGGAGGAAAGGTGCAGCCTAGTTCCTCACCCAGGCTGTGGCAACTGCTCAGTGGACCAGGCATTGAGGATATGAGCCAACAATCACCTTACCCACTTCAAAGCCTTGCAGAAAGTCAGAAAAGCGTGTTCGATTCCTTAAAGGAATCTTACAAAAAAAAAAAAAAACAAAACCAAAAGTCTGTTTATATATGTAGTCATATTAAAATTATTAGATATATGTGTATGTGTCTACAATCCATTTATAAGAGCCGTGCAGTGTTCTGTGGGTATTACATTTCTTGTAGTACATCATCCATAATAAAAGGCAGAGATACAAGTAATGGGGTTGTAGCTGTATTGAACAGCTTGCTGGAAAGAGATCAATCCACTTAACAGCTGAGAATTAGAGTTCAAACATCTAAAAAGCATATGTAAAGATGAGGATCACACACTAATATCCTGTGTCTCTCATTTAACGTTATGCCACACAACTCTTAATATGTGACTAGAAAAAGAACTCTCTCAACACTCTGAAATATGAGCCTGGTTAAAGTTCATAACAATGGCATTCTCACAGACAATGGACTATGAATTTGATACAATTTTAGAGAAGCAAATCACTTCAACATAATAAAGTAGAAAATCTTAGTAAACAAATCTATGCTACTGCATTTGTTGCTTCAATCTAATGAGCATGAGGGAGGAATGCACAATAAAACTCAGGAAGACTTTGTGAGGTCTAATCAACTAAAAATTTGGAAGTGATTCAGGCACCAGGGAGGAATGTAAAGAGGATCTTCATCACCCAGCTTCACATAATGTTGTGCAAGAATCACCATATTGAAAATACCTTTGTGCTGAAAAAATTAAATGTGTTGAATGAGCAGTTGTTCGAGCGATTTTTTAATTTATTTTTACAAAGGTCACCTAAAAACCTCTCACATGCTATGAAAAGCAATAGTCTTGGCATGATCTGAGTTACTGGGTGGCTTCTGCCAACTCCATTCTCTCAGAAAGCATTGACCCCCTATGTTTTCGTATCAAGACAATTACAACACAAAAGGCTGTCAGGTTTTATTCTGTAGATTATGGCTAGAGTTTCGTATAACTGGGATGTGGATAGTTTGCACAACTACTCCACTGTCTTAAGTTATATCATTATTTTCAGGCTGACAAGTCAATACAGAAAACTGTTGTTAATGGGTTTTACTGGTGTAGAAAAGAATAAGGAAGATTATCAAGTTACATCTGAACCTATAACATTCATATAAATATTCGATTACTATGGTTCTGTAAAAGTAAAAACTGAAGAAAGATCATAGAAGCAGTGAAGCACATATTTGTGAGTCCTAAGTATGTAAGAGTAATATAATTTACTTAAAACTTGAAGTCTAGATTTTACTAGTGATTTTATGAACAAAGTCTTGATTTTACAGACATTAAGAAATCATCATAGAGAAAGCAAAAGCCTTACCTGAAGTGAGATCTTCCCAATGAACATTCTTAACATTTCAGTTCCATTTAAGACTTTTTTCTTCCCATTGCTGTAGGAATGCATCTATTTCTTTACACATTAACTGAACGTGTTTATAAGTAATTATGTGAAATTCTAATTTATTGTAAGACCTCTTTAACCTAGTGTCTCTGTGAAAAATACCTTTAAATAGCGTATAAATTGCAATCAAATTCAGAGCATGGCTTCTTCACATTTGTACTGCTTTTAAAGTGCCAATGCTACTTGCAAGAGTTGGTCTGCACTCATGAAGAATACTGTATTTGATCGAAACAAAGGATTGCATTTTCTCTTTTCTTGACTTTGTTTCTCTGTGTTCAAGGTCCAAGATCTTTAATTTTTCTAGGGAACTGAGTACTGACAAGCTGGCCTGGGCAGTTAAGAGCTGAAGGGTAAATTGAAGAGATGTAGAACCTCAGGGTGGTCAGAATGGAAGGGCTCAAAAGAGTTGTTCTACCTGCGTGGCTGCTTGCTGCTGTAAAAAGCCAGAATCCTGGCTAACTTTAACCCTAGGGTTAATAGACTATAGGCACTTAAGGGTATTAACATAAATCAGGTTTTGTATAATCAGGATTTGCTATTTTGACACAGTGAAATTCATGTAATTCAGTTAACATCAGAGTTTTAATAACTATTTGATAAAATGCGACATCTGTTTGTCGTGGGTTAGGGCTGGGCAGGCCTCTAACATGAACAGACGCTTTCTAAGCCCCTCTTCCCCCCAAAAATGGGAAGGAAAAGGGAATGAAGCAGAGAGACTTTCGTTTTAGAGAAGAAAAAAAAAACTACAACAGCTTTAATGAAACAATAATAATAGAAAATAATAGTGGAATGATAAAAGAACTATATACAACTATAGATAATAGCCCGATATCAATCCCGACTCCCTCCCCCGATAGCAATCACCACTGACGCTGCAGAGCAGGAGGCACTGGGGAAGCCCCAGGCTGAGCAGCGGTGGCGAGGAGCTGGATACGGGGAGCTGGATTTGGGAACTCAGGATCCGGATCAAAAGCAGGAGGTCAGAGGGAGTCCTCTCTGGACACTGGCCATTGCAGAAGAAGGGCAAAGAAGAAAAAGGCGAAAAGGGAAAAGGGCCAAAACTCCCGTGATCACTCAAGTTATACTAAATGTGACGTATATGGGATGGAATACTCTTGTTGGTCACGTGTCCTGTCTATTACCCCCCCGAGGTGTAACCTTTTACTTCCTTGTGACCCGTCTTATTACCCGGCACCCCCAGCGTGGCACACAAGAGCCAGCAGTGGCCTTGGTCACTATAGGAATAAGTAAAAGCAAGAGCCTGTCTGCATACCAGTCCCAGGCAGTAACTGTAAACATCAGGTGTTATCACTGCCAGTAGCACACACTGTCTGCAAAAACATGCTGCTAACTTCAGAAGGTGCAGCCTTCTAGAAGAAACTAAACTGAAAAGTAAAAATCACTATATAGGACTGGGTTTTAGCTAAGCCCAGGACACTGTTTCACAAAAAAAACCCCTACAATAATTGTTATAAATTGGTAACTGCAATGTAACACTTGTAATAGAAATGTGAAGTTTTGTTAATACTACCACTTATATCAATCAGCATTTGGAATTAATGAGAACTGCAGTATCAAAACCTACTTTTGTAAGAAAATACTCTCATTTGTCTCCATGTCACAAACCATCTTCCAGTCACCAGCTACCTGGACTGTGCATTTTCACCTGAGCTGTGGATTCTATACTTTGCCTTTTAGAATAATATTTGTGTAAGTGGCTCTCACAGTCTCAGGATATGAGAAAACACAAGTTTTCTAGGGATACATAATATCTTCTGTTAAATCTTATGATTGCACATGGGAAACATGCAGAACTCTTTTTTTTTTTTTTCTTTTGAGCCTCCCTGGGGTTTGTCGGTGTTTTTTAGGGTTTTGGCATGTTTTTTTTTAACTAAATTAACATCTCCAGTTCTGAGGGAAGGAATTTCTACACACAAAAAGGGTGATTGTTCAGCTTTTAATATGAGTATGAAAGGAAGTATTTTCCCCTTTTAATCCTTACACCACCTTACATGGTACCACAAGCAGCATTCATAAAATGCTATTTGTGTTCCTTTTGAGTTTCCTTCTTGAGACCCACTCCAACTGTATTTTCCAGCTGACGTTAGTGAGCTGATAATATTAATCTAGTAGAGAAAAGGGGAGGCTCAGGTTTGTTTTATCTATCTGTATGTTTGCATAAGATGTAAGTCTTGCGTATATGTTCTCTGTTTCGTTTCTTGCTTTTGTTTTCCGACTGCCACTTTAAGACAGGTTGCCTGGACTAAAGCGTCGTCTGGACTTCCCTGCTTCACTTCTTTCTCCATTCTGTTTCATTCCAAGATTCTTCTGTATATGAACTGCAGTCCCAGATCTCTACAAACATCATTGGTGTTTGTAAAGAATTCTCTAGCATAATCCAAACTGTGGGGAAGTCTGTTGTTTATACCAAGAATTAGTATTTAGAGAATACAGAATGTAAGAAGTGCCACAAGTAAAATTTGTCTTCACACTGACATAGTGTTTACTAAAAAAACACTTATAATGAACTACAGTTTTACAATTCAATAGCCATGACAAATTCCAAATCTACTGGCCAATATAGATTCATAGACAGGCATAGATAGAATCATAGAATCATAGATGCATGAACTCAGCATTATGAAGTGCAAGCCAAGAAGGCGTGTAAGTGTTTGGTTCACTGCTGTGATACAGAGCAGAAGGCAGACTTCAAAGGCATCATAGATGATGTTGAAATTGTTTCCCTGCTGCCTTACTTTATAGCAATTTATCCAAAAATTGAACAAAAAGTGTTTTGTGTATAACAAAGAGCACACAGCAGGAAGTGGCTGTCCTTTTTTCACCATGTGACTGGCAAATAAAGTTTGGAAGAGTTTATGAGGAACAATATCCATAAATCCTACATGTGGCCAATAGCCTCCTTACCTGGGAAAACCTGTATTGATATAGAAAATATTTCAGTCCTTTGTAAAGCTGGCTACTTGCTTTACATTTCAAATGAGGTCAGGTGGAGTTCATAAAGAATATAAACTCAACACCAAAAAAACTTAATTGCACATTAATATTTAATTAGCTACATGAACTGTGTCACAGGATGGAGGGCATTATTAATTTTTTTAATACTGATTTGCTCTATGTATCATAGTCATATTTCATGGGCTTTCAAATTTACAGCAATTAGGTGCTTAATTCCTACCAAGCTGGGAGTAAATAATAACCACAAGGCCCTTATATGAGGCTTGTTTAATCATTCCAACTTACACTGACATCTTCAGATAAAAGGTCGTGCATCTGCTAACAAATTGACTGCTTTCTGTCATCCAACAGAAATTATTAGGGTTTTTTTGCTTGTTTACATAATTTAGGTAAATGTAACTAACAGACTGACAATACTTACCATGTCAGAACTTGCTGCCTGTGGAAGAGAGCTCTGTTATGGAATAAATACTGACACTGCTTGCATCTTTCTTATTGTTTGTTGTTATCTTATTTACTTTGATTGAGGTTTGTAATGCAACATGTTGGCTCAGGAGCCCATCCTTATTCAAGAATATGCCATAGTTTGAAAGATTCATTGATACCTTGGCAGGATGTTTCAAAGAGCTGTGAAGGTGCTGCACCCAGAGACAGTCAGTTTTCAGTGCTCTTTCTACAGTTTTCTCTGCATTCCAGCACCAGTCTACATAGGAAATTCTGAAGTACTTACAAAAAGAAAAGAATACAGGAAAATTTGAAGTATTTACAGAAAAGCAAAGAATATAAATTATAAACTGCAGAATATAAATACAAACTGCATAAAACCTTCATGTGATTGAGAGTAAGAACAACTTCAGTGTCAGTGAAGGTGATGGTGCATATCATCTTGAGTTCCATTATGCAGCACATGCAGGACAACCAGGTGATCAGACCCAGTCAGTATGGGTTTATGAAGGGCAGGTCCTGTTTAACAAATCTGGTCTCCTTCTATGACAGGGTGACTCGCTTGCTTGATGAAGAAAAGGCTGTGGATGTCACCTAACTTGACTTTAATAAAACATTTGACACTGTTGCCGGCAGCATTCTCCTAGAGAAATTGACTGCTTTTGGCTTGGATGGGCGTATGCTTAGCTGGGTGAAAAACTGAGTGGGTGGCTGGGCCCAGAAAGTTGTGGTCAATGGAGTTAAATCCAGCTGGCAACCAGTCACAAGTGGTGCCCTCAGGGCTCAGTACTGTTGTTTAACATCTTTATTAATGATTCGGACGAGGGGATGGAGTGCACCCTCAGTAAGTTTGCAGACGACACCAAGCTGTATGGAAGTGTCGATCTGCTTGAGGGTAAGGAGGCTCTCCAGAGGAATCTGGACAGACTGGATCACTGGGCCAAGGCCAGCTCAATGAAATTCAATAAGGCCAAATGCCAGGTTCTGCACTTTAGCCACAACAACCCCCAGCAGTGCTACAGGCTTGGGGAGGAGTGGCTGGAGAGCTGCCAGGAAGAGAGGGATCTGTTAATGTTGATGGAGAGATGGCTGAACAGGAGTCAGCAGTGTGCCCAGGTGCCCAAGAAGGCCAACGGCATCCTGACCTGTATCAGAATAGTGTAGTCAGC